>NC_057728.1:3497110-3631908 GCF_004010195.1 Chiloscyllium plagiosum | reverse complement strand
TTTTAAAAAAAGGGTTTTGTGATTTACACATGAAAGAAGTGAAACTATCACTGTATTCTAACAGATGAAAGGCTTAACAGACAATCAATTCTTCAATGTATAATTTCAGTTACATCACACTGTAAATTGTTGCTATAAATTCTGTGTTACAATCGAGCCCTCCACTATCACCTGATGAAGGAGCGTCGCTCCGAAAGCTAGTGCTTCCAATTAAACCTGTTGGACTATAACCTGGTGTGTGATTTTTAACTCTATAAAATCTCCTCTCAAGCTTCTCTTTCCAAGGAAACATTTCCAACTTCTGCAACCTATGCTTGTAGCTGAAGCTCCTCATGCCTGAGATCGTTTGATGAATCTTTTCTATAGTTCTCCAATGCTGTCATGATAGGGCCCAGACTAGGAGGAAATACTGCACTTGAGACTGACCTAGTGTTCGACACATGTTTAATGGAACTTCCGTGTTTTAATATTCAGTGGTCTTCTTATTAAAGTTTGGGTTACTAAATGTTTTATTAATCGCATTCTCAACCTGCCCTGCCACCCTTGAAGGCATATGTACGTACAAACTCAGAGTACATTGCACCCCATGCAACCCCAAATTTGTTTATATTGTCTCTCTATATTCTTCTGACCAAAATGAATCGCTTCACACTTCTCTTCAGTAAATTTCACTTGCCACTTGTTCATCCATTCCAACAATTTGTCCCTTTCCTTTTGAAGTTCTACACCATCTTCCTCACAGTTTGCCATTCTGAGTTTTACTTCATCTGCAAGTTTTGAAATTGTGCCCGGTACACCAAATCCTCGGCCTTTAATATATCTACAGCAGGAAGAGCTGGGTATCAACCTCAAGAAAGATCTGCTTCATCACTTGGATGAAAGCCACTGCAAACCTTCCTCCAGCCAAAAAAAACGTTCAATTCACTATTACTCTGTTTCCTGTCACTAAGCCAATTTTGTATCATGTTGCTATTACCTTATTTATTCGAGGAATGATAGCTTTGTCCACAGATCTGTTTGTGGCACTGTATCAAATGCCTTCTGAAAGTCTAAGTATATCACAACAACAGCAATACCCTGATCAACCTTCACCATCACCCTATCAACGAAACTACAGATGGGTTCACCACAATCTTGCCTCCACAAATCCCTGCTGGATTTCCTTAACATACTGATATTTGCACATGTGGCCATTCATTTTTTTTTCTCTCTAATTATCGTTTCTAGAAGGCCTTCAACCACCAAGTTAAACCAACAGGCCATAGTTGCAGGACTCATCTTTTTTGGACAAATGTGTAACATTTGCAATCCTACAGTCTCAAATGTTTTCTAAGGATCACTGGAAAATTAGGGTCAATGTCTCCACAATTGCTCAGTCATGTCCCTCAGTTTCATTGGATGCATCCTCTGGATGCCGTATCTACATCAAACGATTTACCAGGTTGTTGCCAGGGTCGGGAGGGTTTGTGCTCTCGGGAGAGGCTAAATAGACTGGGGCTATTTTCCCTGGAGTGTTGAAGGCTGGGGGGTAACTTTATAGAGGTTTATAAAATCATGAGGGGCATGGGTAGGCTGAATAGTCAAGATCCCCAAGTCTCCCAGAGTGGGAGAGCTCATAACAGGAGGGCAGAGGTTTGAGGTGAGAGGGGAAAGATTTAAAAGGGGCCAAAGGGGCAACTTTTTCACGCAGAATATGATGCGTGTATGGAATGGGCTGCAGGAGAAATGGTAGAGCTGGTACATTTGCAACATTTAAAAGACATCTGGATGGGTACATGAATAAGAAGGGTTTGGAGTGATATGGGCCAAATGTTGGGAAAGGAACTACATCAGATTAGGATATCTGGTCAGCATGGATGAGTTAGACTTTGATTTGATTGATTTATTCGTGTATACCGAAATACAGTGAAAGCTTTGTTTACAAGCAGTACAGGCAGATCATAGTAAACACGGACATGCAGATCATAGGATGAAGGAATCCCTTGGACAGAGGTTTACAGGTTATGTTGCACAGGGTGTGCACTAGACAAGATCAACATTAGCAAGATCAGCATTATTTATGTTAAACAGTCCATTCTTCAGTCTCATAATGGCTGAGAAGAAGTTATTCCTGAACCAGCTGGTGTCTGTGTTCATGCTTCTGTATCTTCTGCCTGACAGAAGAAATTTTAGGGGAGCACTACATGGGTGGAAGAGGTCTTTGATGAAGTTGGCAGCCTTTCCGTGGCAATGGGAGGTGTAAATAGAGTCCATGGATGGAAGATTAGCTTCTGTGATGGTCTAGGTTGTGCACAGAACCTTCTGTAGTTTCTTACAGTCCTGGGCACAGCAGTTGCCGTACCAGGCCATTATGCACCCGGACAGGATGCTTTCTCTGGTTAGGGACTTTGTGGGCATGCCAAATCTCCTGAGGCGACTGAGGAACAAAAGGCATTGTTGTTCCTTATTGGCCATCGGATCTACATGGGAAGTCCAGGACACATTGCCAGTTATTGTCACTCCTAGCAACCTGACGTTCTCCACTCTCTCTCTCGAGCTCAACTCCATTAATGTAGATGGGGGCATGTCTTGCTCAACATACTATTCCTTGGTAAAGATAGATGAATACCATACCATAAGCATGCCCCTCCCCAAGGGACCCCTTATGGTACTGTGGTAGTGGTGCTATCCCTGGATTGGGAGGCCTGGATTAAGGCTCCACCTGCTTCAGAGATGTGTAATAACATCTCTGAACAGGTTAGATAATAAAAAGCTTAATAAAATCGTCTTAAAATGGATGCCCGTGTTTTGGTCCTTAATCAGCCCCACACATCCTTCACCTTTTCTAACTCAGTGTGTTTCTAATGGAAGACGATTACATTCCTTTTTATATTAACTGCCAGTTTCTTTTCATGCTTTCCATTTCCTCTTTGTTATTGGCTTTTTCACTTTGCCTCTATATTTAGACTATTTCTCCATTACACTTATCCAATCGAGTGTAATTGTCAAAAGCACACTTTTCCTGTTAGTTAGGAAGTGCATGTCCATGTCAAGCTGCATTGCCTATTATATTCAGATAATCATAGAATCCCTATAGTGTGGAAAGAGGCCATTCAACCCATCGAGTCAGCATTGACCCTCTGAACAGCATCCCTCCAGACCCAGCCCACCCCAACACACAGTAGAAACCCACACAGACTCAGGATTAACAAAAGCCAGTTGAACTACAAACTAAATTCCGTGTCTCCCTGTGGGTCTTTTTCAAGAACCGTTGAGTAAAGTGTTTTTAATACATAAACTGGTTAAAATGTTCAAAACACGGACAACAGCTGTTAGTCTAAGGTAAACACCCGATAAGTGTCAACTCGCCTTCCCATATCACAGCCAACTCTCACTCAGTAAAGCCTTGCCCCAGTGTGGAGCTGACCAGCTTTGACCATTAAGCCCATGACTCCAGAATACTTGACTGATGAATGTTGTTTATCTCTGAGTAACATAGTTTCTTTATAAAAGATTATTGAAAGATCCTTGTAGACTTTTAGAGATTTTTGCTAAAGAAGGCTTCCAAGAAATCACATGACTGGTGATAACTGCATTTACTTTACCTTTACCGTACATCCAACTGGGACTGTTTCCAAAATGACTGGCTTGGAGATATTCTGGTTTTATGTGGTTTATTTGGAGGAAATCCCGCTAAGAACATGCTGCCAAGCTAATCTCTCTGATTTCTGAAAGAAAGACCCCCTGTTGAGCTCAGGGTGAAATCCATTTGTTCTTTTGATAGTGTGAGTGAAGGAACATTTCAACATTGTATTTCCTAAGCAAGCTGCATTTCTAAGATTCTAGAAACAACCGAGTATAGTTACTAACTTGACCGCATGCACACCAGGACCCCAAAGAAATAGGCTCTGGAACAATGCACATTTTATTCAATTGCCTTCAAGAATTGCTCAAAGTGCGATTTCTTTTGCAGTAAGCCAGTCTCTGCAAAGAAAATCAGTTTTGTTCCCTCTTTTCTTTCAGAGACAGACAGAGAGAGTGAAGAGTGTGTGTGTCTGTGTGTGTGTGTGTATACTGACCATGTATATTAACAGATTATTGCATATTTAGTCAATATTTTTTGCTTTGAAACTAAATCAATAATTGTGTTGGTTAAGAAACCTGGTTAACCATTGAGATTAAAAGTTGATATGGATATTTAATTGGCCATGTTGGTAACTGGATAAACTATTTTTATGTTAAGTTGTGAGCTGTGGAGTATTTGGACGAGAGTGACAGTGCACTCTACCAGCATTGATCATTACAATTAGTTATTACTTATTAAATAGTGCAGGAGAGGTCTGATCCAGTGATTGGGGATAGTTCACACATAACAGCGATGAATCAACACTTGATAACAAAGAATCAGTGACAATGCTCAGGAATCTAGTTCCTTTCCCCATCTTAAATCACAGGAGCCTGCCGACAACTGCTAATTAATTATGAATAATTTACAGCTTCCTCTCCTAATCAGATTGAGCGTGCATCCGTGTTCATCAAAAAAACCAAAGAGATGTCAAGGATGTGAGCATCTCAGGAAGAAAGTAGTGTTTGACACAGGCACCTGCTTAATATGGTCCCTTTAATGTAGTAATTAGATTAGATTAGATTACTTACAATGTGGAAACAGGCCCTTCGGCCCAACAAGTCCACACCGCCCCGCCGAAGCACAACCCACCCAGACCCATTCCCCTACATTTACCCCTTCACCTAACACTACTGGCAATTTAGCATGGTCAATTCACCTGACCTGCACATTTTTGGACTGTGGGAGGAAACCGGAGCACCCGGAGGAAACCCACGTAGACACGGGGAGAATGTACAAACTCCACACAGTCAGTCGCCTGAGGCGGGAATTGAACCCGGGTCTCGGGCACTGTGAGGCAGCAGTGCTAACTGCTGTGCCACCGTGCTGCCCACAAGTAAAGGATCATTATCAGACAACGTTCTCAAGAGGAGTGACGTTGGCTTTGAAATGTTGACTGTTTTTCTCCCTCTACAGATGCTGCCAGATCTGCTGAGTTTCTAAGTTTCAGATATCCAGCACCCGTAATATTTTGGTTTTATTCAAAATTATACACAGAGCTACACATGGAGGTATTTAGGCAGATGACCAAAAGCTTGGCCAAAGAGGTAAACTTAAAAGGTCTAAAGAGAGGGGTCAATCAGTCAAAGTGTCCATTCCCTTTGTCCCATTAAATGAGCTTTGCTGGGTGAGTGCATGTGACAATGGACATTCGCTGTCCTGGCATATTGGGCGGCACGATGGCACAGTGGTCAGCACTGCTGCCTCACAGTGCGAGAGACCCGGGTTCATTTCCCGCCTCAGGTGACTGTGTGGAGTTTGCACGTTCTCCCCGTGTCTGCATGGGTTTCCTCCGGGTGCTCTGGTTTCCTCCCACAGTCCAAAGACGTGCAGGTCAGGTGAATTGGCCATGCTAAATTGCCCGTAGTGTTAGGTGCATTAGTCAGAGGGAAATAGGTCTGAGTGGGTTACCCTTCGGAGAGTTGGTGTGGACTGGTTGGACTGAAGGGCCTGGTTCCATACTGTAAGCAATCTAATCATATCGAGTAAGCTTTATGCAGTGATGGACTGAGAGGACGGGCACACCAGCTCTTTCAGCTTCAGAGTGGGATATTTATGAGGGGTGTTATTACGGGCAGAATTTTCCTCTGAACAACATGTGCTTTGGGCGGCACAGTGACTCGGTGTTTAGCACTGCTGCCTTACAGCGCCAGGGACCCAGTTTCGATTCCACCCTCGGGTGACTGACTGTGTGGAGTTTGCACATTCTCCCTGTGTCTGCGTGGGTTTCCTCCGGGTGCTCCGGTTTCCTCCCACAATCCAAAAATGTGCAGGTCAGGTGGATTGGCAATGCCAAAATTGCCCATTGTGCCCTTGGAATGTGCAGGTTTGGTGGATTAGCCGTGGGAAATGCAAGGTTACAGGGATAGGGTATGGGGGGGGTTGGGTCTGGGTGGGCTGCTGTTTGGAGGGTCAGTGTAGACTTGATGGGCCAAAAAGCCTGCCCCCACACTGTAGGGATTCTATGATTCCATTGGGTAAAAGGGGGGAGCTCAGCAGAAATGTGATTCTCAACATTAAGTCACAATAAAAGTCTGTTTCTCCAATAAGTTTTGAACATTGAGATGAGAATCTAACCAAAGAGCAGTGAGAGTGCCAATGTCACATATTCTGATTCACCTACAAAAGGCAGGAAAGTGGAGTTGAGGATTCTTAGATCAGCCATGTTTTTTGCATTCATTCACAGGATGAGGCCTCTCTCTCAGACAGCATTTATTGCCCATCCCTAATTACCCAGGGGGCAGTTAAGAGTCAACCACATTCTTATGGGTCTGGAATCACATATAGGTCAGACCAGGTAAGGATGGCATTTTCCTTCCCTAAAGGACATTAGTGCACGAGATGGACTTTTCTGACAATCAATTCATCAGCATCATCAGCATCATCAGACACTTATTTCTAGATTTGATGTGGTGCGACTTGAACCCAGGTCCCTAGAACCTTAATTGGGTCTTTGGATTAACAGTCCAACGCTAATACTACTAGGCCATCACCTTCTCCCGTAACCCCATTATTCACAGTCAATGATCTCATTGAATGGCAGAGCAGACTTGATGGGCTGAATGGCCTGTTCCTGGTCTTTTGCCTTATGGTCTCATGGTCTTCATTGCTGTATTTTGGAGTGTCATTGCAATATTGCTGTCTGGACAGTTTGTGCACAGGATAAAGCATCCTACTCCAGGTTACACCACAAACAATTGATTTAGATTAGATTACTTACAGTGTGGAAACAGGCCCTTCGGCCCAACAAGTCCACACCGACCCGCCGAAGCGTAACCCACCCAGACCCATTCTCCTACATTTACCCCTTCACCTAACACTACGGGCAATTTAGCATGGCCAATTCACCTAACCCCTGCACATTTTTCGATTGTGGGAGGAAACCGGAGCACCCGGAGGAAACCCACGCAGACACGGGGAGAATGTGCAAACTCCACACAGAGAGTCGCCTGAGGCGGGAACCTTTTAAGGCTCCTCGCTTGTTCTATTAGGATTCATTTACATAGCACCTGTTTGGATAATTTAATCAGGTGGGCTTGGCATCATAAGTGAGGTCTGCTATCAGCTCAAGGCTCAGGCACAGTCAGTCAGCCGCTTGGTGAGGTCAGGGTCAAGGGTCTTTATTTCTACAGTCCAGGAGGTGGACCACAGTCAGTCCTGCGGGTCAGGTACAACCTGTGTAGGAAATGGTGGTGAATTGGTCAGGGAGCTGCATGTACGTCGATCAGCATTCTGGTCACCCATCAGTCAGAGCTGTCCATTCAATTCATTCAGTGATATGAGCCATGGTCAGTCCTGAGGGTCAGATTGATGAAGATCAAAGCAGTCTGGGTAGTCATTGCAGCAGTAAGGATAACCTGCCTGGGGATTGCAGGCATTATGCTGGGGGGGAGGGGCAGGTTGGCAAAGGGGAAACTCAAGATATAACAGGAAGAGCAAGGCAGGGTTCGGTGATATTCACAACCAACTATGCTATTTTGGGGTACAATGCACTATGATGTCTAAGCTGTAGGCCACAGTGAGAAGGACAGTACTCTCTGAGACAAGGTTTTAAGATGGAATGATGCCAACGTCAGGGAACTTGTGGAATTGAGCACTTAAAAATCAATAGGTTTATGAATGTGCACTTGTATTTGCAATGACGTCCTGAGGAGCATTTTCTTTCGCTTCTTTCCCACCACGTGCACAATGAAGGGCCATTCCTGACTCCAGTGGCTAACCTGGTGCACAGCTGGGCTTTGAACATGATGCTGGGAAACTCAGGAGATCCCAATTCCCAAAATACTTCAACCTCTGTTGGAAGGGACGATAGGGCAAGCAAGGTGCCTTGGGCCGACGGCGAACGGGTCTTGAGGTGAGTTTCTGAGTGTGAGAAATCTCGCTCGGGATCATGGAGAGAAAAACCATGAAACACACTAAAACTGCCACTTGGTCGATTTCTGGTCAAAGTAAACCTGATGAGTTTCCAGCACAGGTTAGTCCCACACATGCCCATGTTTATGTTCAACATAGGTATCAGATACTTCTGGTTCTTACTCCTTCTTTGTATCATATTTTCCAATACCACAGCCACCAGGGTGAGGTACTCTGGTCTGGCTCCTCTTTGCTCTATCTTGAGTCTAGGATCTGTCTAATTCTGAAGGTTAGAGGGCAGACCACTATTGAGTCAAAAAAGAAGAGGCACTTATGTTAGACAGCAAAGTCGTTTATTGCATACTAGCAACACGCACAATTTATGTTCATCTTGTTCGGTGTGATTACCAAGAACTTTCAGAAGCTGTAGAGAATACATTTGCTCTC
Source organism: Chiloscyllium plagiosum (assembly GCF_004010195.1). NCBI lineage: Eukaryota > Metazoa > Chordata > Chondrichthyes > Orectolobiformes > Hemiscylliidae > Chiloscyllium > Chiloscyllium plagiosum. The sequence goes on along the minus strand of NC_057728.1, from coordinate 3,623,504 downwards.
TTTTGCTCTTGTCCTTCTCCACCTAAATATTTTGGCCAACATTAAATTGGAGCTCAATATTACAGGAACACTCATTCCTTCAGAAACATTACCTTGGACGACAAAGCCTGGAGTCCAGTTACTAGTGGTGTGCCACAACAATCTGTTTTGGGACCACAGCTGTTTGTCATTTTTATAAATGACTTAGACGCTGACATAGGTGGATGGATTAGTAAATTTGCAGACGACACTAAAGTGGACAGTGTGGAAGAATGTTACAGGTTGCAGGGGGACTTGGATAAAATTCAGAATTGGGCTGAGAGTTGGCAATGCAGCTAAATGTGAGGTGATGCACTTTGGGAAGAATAACAGGAAGGCAGAGTACTGGGTCAATGGAAAGATTCTTGGTAGTGTGGATGTGCAGAGGGATCTTGGAGTTCATGTGCATAGATTTCTGAAAGTTGCCACCCAGGTGGATAGTGCTGTTAAGAAGGCATACGGTGTGTTAGGGTTCATTGGTAGAGGGATTGAGTTCCGGAGCCACAATATCATGCTGCAACTATACAAAACACTGCTGCGGCCACACTTGGAATATCATGTACAGTTCTGGTCCCCATATTTCGGGAAGGATGTGGAAGCATTGGAAAAGGTGCAGAGGAGATTTACTAGGATGTTGCCTGGTCTGGAGGGAAGGTCTTATGTGGAAAGGCTGAGAGACTTGAACCTGTTCTCATTGGAAAGAAGAAGGCTAAGGGGGGGATTTGATAGAGACATACAAGATGATCAGAGGATTAGATAGGGTAGACAGAGAAAGTCTTTTTCCTAGGATGATGACGTCAGCGTGTACGAGGGGGCGTAACTACAAATTGAGGGATGATAGATTTAGGACAGATGTCAGAGGCAGGTTCTTTAGTGAGAGAGCGGTAAGGGCGTGGAATACCCAACCTGCTAATGTCATCAACTCAGCCACATTAGGGAGATTTAAACAATCCTTAGATAAACTCATGGATGATTTTGGGATAGTGTAGGGAGGCGAGCTGAGAATAGTTCACAGGTTGGTGCAACATCGAGGGCCGAAGGGCCTGTTCGACGCTGTATTGTTCTATGTTCTATGTTCTATGTTCTATATATAGCCTTTGTTTCTTCCCTATACCTTCATGGGCTGTGGACATCACTGGCTGGGCCAACATTTACTGCCCCTCCCTAGTTGTCCTTGAGCAGGTGGTGGTGAGCTGCCTTCTTGAACCGCTGCAGTCTGTTAAATGTGTGTAAACACATTCAATTCAACAACATTGATGACTGTGTATTCACCACGCTCTTTTCACCAGTCTCTGGGTGGATTTCCAGCTGGATTTATAAGTGGCTATTTTATAATGTTGGCCCCTAATTCTTGTCTCACTCACAATCAGGAATAACTCATTCCAGATAGCTTTCCCATCATTCGTTTGTGGGATTTGGGCATCAATAACAAAGCCAGAAATATTTACCTTTCCCTTGAACTGATTGGCTTTCTAAGCCACTTCAAAGCGCAGTTAAGAGTCAGCCACATTATTGTGGGTCTGGAGTCACATATAGGCCAGACCAGTCAAAGATGGCAGATTTCCTTCCCCAAAAGCCATTAATGAACCAGATGAGTTTTAATGTCAATCGATGGTTGTTGTTATGACCACCATCACTGAGACAGTTGTATTTGAATTTAACAACTGTCAGCTACTAGTGTAGTAGGATTGGCACTCAGGTCCCCCAGAACTTTAACCAAACCTGCGGGTTACTAAAATAAAACAAAGAACTGTGGATGTTAGAAATCAGAAACAAAAACAGAAATTGGTGGAGAAACCGGGTCACGCTGCAGTTTTCCTACTGCAGTTCTAATTAATTAGTTTACAAGTTTTAAGAGGAATTGGAATACTGTGGAGGAGACACAAGAATGTATTTTTGTCAATTGATGGTGATGTGTCCACCTCAGTCAGAGAAACAATGATATTGTATCACAGGGCGTATAAAGATACCCTTTGGCACATCATAGTTCATTATCGTCTCCCACGATAATCCTCAACACCAGTGCCCTGCAAGGCTCTGAACTCCATCCCTACATTACTCCTTATACACTTATGACTGTTTGGCCAAATTCTGCCCGAACTCCATTTACAAGTTTGCTGATGACACTGCTGTTATAGGTCAGATCTCTAACAATGACAAGACAGAGTACAGAAAAGAGATTGAGTGCTTAGTGGCATGGTTTAAAGACAACAATCTCTCCTTCACCATCAGCAAAATGAAGGAGCTAGTCATTGACTTCAGGAAGCAGAGTGGAGGGCACACCCCTGTCTGCATCAGTGGTGCTGAGGTAGAGATGATTGAGAGCGTCAAGATCCTGGGAGTGACAATCACCAACAATCTATCCTAGTCCACCCACATTGGCTTGATGGTCAAGAATACACGGCATTGCCTCTACCTCCTCTGGAGACTGAGGAAATTCAGCATGTCCTCAATTACTTACCAATTTTTATAGATGCACCATAGAAAGCATCCTACCTGGATGCATCACAGATTGTCATAGCAACTGTTCTGCCCAAAACTGCAAGAAACTGTAGAGAGTGATGAACACAGCCCAGTTCATCAGGCAAACCAGCCTTTCATCCATTGACTCCATCTACACTTCCGGCTGCCTCGGGAAAGCAGTCAACATCATCGAAGACCCCTCCCATCCCGGTTATACTCTCTTCAACCATCTTCCTTTGGGCCAAAGGTAGAAAAGTTTATCTGCACATACTCAAGAACAGCTTCTTCCCCATTTTGAATGGACCTCTTTAAATGTTAACGTTGATCTCTCTCTGCACCTTGTTATGACATGTAAAGCGCCCCTGCTAATTAAACCTGCAATTCAGAAAAGACGCAACCCATGGTGAAATCTGTTAAAATTCAAGAGGCTAGGAACTATTCTTAAAAGTCACTATTTAAAGTAAAAATTAACAACTTTAATTTTTAAAGTCCAGCAGAGTATAATTAATTAACAACAAGTTTTGGAAAGAATTCAGAGGGATAGGATTTATGACTATTTCGCGAAGCATAGCGTGATTAAAGGCAGTCAGTATGGCTTTGTGAGGGGCATCACAAATCTTATTGAGTTCTTCGAGGAGGTGACACAACAGGTTGATGAAGGTCGAGCAGTGGATGTGGTGTACAAGGACTTCAGCAAGGCATTTGATAAGGTTCCCCATGGTAGGCTCATTCATAAAGTCAGGAAGTATAGGATACAGGGAGATTTGGCTATCTGGATTCAGAATTGGTTGGCTGACAGAAGGCAGAGAGTGGTTGTAGATGGAAAGTATTCTGCCTGGAGGCCAGTGTTGAGTGGGATCCTGCAGGGCTCTGTTTTTGGGCCTCTGCTCTTTGTAGTTTTTATGAATGACTTGGACGAGCAAGTTGAGGGGTGGGTTAGTTAATTTGCAGATGACACAAAGGTTGGAGGTGTCGTCGATAGTATAGAGGGCTACTGCAGGCTGCAGCGTGACATAGACAGGATGCAGAGCTGGGCTGAGAAATAGCAGATGGAGTTCAACCTGGAAAAATGCGAAGAGGTGCATTTTGGAAGGTCGAACGCGAATGCTGAATATAGGATTAAAGACAGGATTCTTGGCAGTGTGGAGGAACAGAGGGATCTGGGTGTGCAAGTACATAGATCCCTCAAAGTTGCCACCCAAGTGGATAGGGTTGTTAAGAAAGCAGATGGTGTTTTGGCTTTCATTAACAGGGGGATCAAGTTTAAGAACCACAAGGTTTTGCTACAGCTCTACAAGTCCCTGGGGAGACCACACTTGGAATATTGGAAAGATAGTAGGGCTTTGGAGAGGGTGCAAAGGATGTTTACCAGGATGCTGCCTGGACTGGAGGGCTTGCCTTATGAAGAAAGGTTGAAAAAGCTTGGACCTTTCTGTCTGGAGAGAAGGAGGAAGAGAGGAGACCTAATCGAGGTGTACAAAATAATGAGAGGAATGGATAGCAGTCAATAGACAGAGACTTTTCCCCAGGGCAGGATTGACGGGTACGAGGGGTCATAGATTTAAGAAATTAGGAGAAAGCTATAGAGGGGACATCAGAGGTAGGTTCCTTACGCAGAGAGTTATGAATTCATGGAATGCGTTGCCAGCAGTGATGGTGGACGTAGAGTCATTAGAGACTGCTGGACATGCACATGGAGAGCAGTGAGTTGAGGGGTGAATCGATTAAGTTATTATATTTTACATTAGGATTAAACCTCGGCACAACATTGTGGGCCAAAGGGCCTGTTCTGTGCTGCACCTTTCTATGTTCTGTGCTCTAACTACTTACAACCCCTTTCTCTGACCTATCGTTTACTTTCCCACTACAATACTGGTCCAATAAATCCCCCGAATAAGATTTACAGAAAAATTCAAATTTCAAAATCAAATTCAAAACCAGCCAGCAGTTGAATCTTCTCTTGGTATCTTCCTCTGTAGATTTGCTCTCCAGGTCAGTGTTGATGTTTTTCCTCTGTGCAAACTCCTTCTCCAGACAGGTACCTCTCAGAGAGTTCTCACAAGCAGCCTATCTTTGTTGGCCTTTTGGCAGTTCTCCTCCAACTGTTCTATTTTTTTTTCAATTTTATACCCCAAACCATCAGATTGTTTCACTTGTTTTAATATTGTCAAAATACCAAATTCAAACTTGATTGGAGTTTAGTATCTTGGGGCATAATTTAAACTGATTGGCTAAATTTGGATTTGGTTTTGTCTCATAGCAACCCAGGTACTTCTAGCTGTTGGTCCAAATGTGGCATTGTAAATTCTCAAGTACTCTGTGTGCTTGCTAAGTCCTTTAACTCTCTTAAAGATACAGTACCCCTTACACCTTCAGAACAACCTTCTCAGCAGCGGTAACACTGTGTCCTGCACTCTGCTCCATTGCCTTGGTTCTAATATAACACAATGGCGCCGTTCTTGCGCGATCATGTGTTATAAGAAAATCGTGCAATAGCCACACCATTTAATCTAATGGGGTCAGAACTGCATTATAGCCAATGCAGGTAAGGAAAGTTCATGTTCAACAAATAACAGTCTAAATTCTTCAATCATGTTAAAGCCAATTCATGTTGAAGAAACAGATGTTATAACAGAACTGACTGTATGGTACAATCTGTCTATAAAGCATAGAGACAATGCTTTTCACTGTACCTTGGTACACATAATAGTAATAAGTCAAATAAAATCAAATTCTGCCTCATTTAATTATTCCCAATGACTCCAATGTTCTTGGCTCTACTCCCTTAGCTGAAGGATCTCGGAATGCTGTTCACTCTTTATATGAGAAAGAAACTCTCCTTCACGTCTGCTCCAACCTTTCCTTTTGCCTGTTTTAATCTATTTCATTGCTGTTCCAAAGCCCGAATGAAACTTATAAGGGTAGAATTTCCTCTTCCCAGAAGGTGGTGGGACAGACTGTGGGAAGGGGCAATGGTCAAATGGTTCACACTGCCAGGATACCTTGCTCCTTCTCACCTGCTTGTGAAGACAGTAGCATGTTGGTAACTTCAGTGGCCTAGTCAGAGTAATACTCTAGAAGCCTAGGTTCAAATCTCATCATGGCAACTGGTGGGATTTGAATTATGTTAATAAATCTGGAATACATACTTAACTTCAGTGATGGTGATCACAGAACTATCATTGATTGCTGTATAAAAGTCATTAGCAGAGTAGACACGTTTGTATCCTTTTCCTTACATCGCTATCTTCCCTTCACCATCATTAGCAATACCTTTGTCTATTACTCTGAGCAGCCTTGCCATCTGCTCCATTTTCTCCTCCTCCCACTCAGTTTACAATATTAAAAAGAACATACTTTTCCAGCCCCTTTTGTTTCTGAAGAACAGTCACATCAGACCTGAAACATTAACTCTGCCTTAATCTCCAATGATACTGTCAGGCCTGCTGAGTTTCTATAGCTCTTTCTGCTTTAATTTCAGATCTCCAGCATCCAAAGTATTTAGAATTAGAATTAGAACTAGAATTAGAATTAGAAATACACTTTATTGTCATGTGCACTCAAGTGCACAGATATAAGAGAACAATGGAAAGTGTAAACATTTGCTATTCCCAGCACCATCTTAAGTACAAAGGTACCTAAGTATAAAGTCTTAGGTGTAAATGAGAAAAATAAAGAAATAAAGTTAAAAGTTCAGTATCATTTCACTTTTATCCATCTGATTCATTAAAGTCCTTTGGGGAAGGAAATCTGTTGTCCTTACCCAGTCTGGCCAACATGTGACTGCAAATTTGTTGATTGTTAATTGCCCTCTGAAGTGCCTTAGCAAACCACTTAGCTCAAGGGCAATTAGGGATAACGAATAAATGCTGCCCTTGCCAATGACACCACATCATATGAAGGAAATGTGAAATCCAGGGTTGACCTTCCTGACCTGCCATCAATTAAGACCCTGAAGTGGTGACTAAATGCCCACTTATGGGCCTCAACCCACCACTAGCTGATTTCCCATCTTTCCAGCAGGCAGAAAAAAATGGCTGCTTTCCCAAAAGTGAAACCAGGGCGATCTGCCCAATGGGTTTGCAATGACTGTCGATGGGAAATTTGGGGCGTAGTTGGAAGGTCGGTTGGAGAAATCCACTCCAGTGCCCTTGCTTCCTGTCCCTTCTGCCAAGTGCACTCACAATGCTGGAGGGAAAGAAACACTGACCATCCTCATTGGTCCAGTTCCTTCATTCCGTGCTCTCTAAATTCCCAGTGACTGATGATTGGGTAGCAGCTTCTGGCAAGGTCAGTATCAAGTCTCTTGATAGGCTGAGAGGTGTCTGATCAGAGCTTGAATGGTTAGGCATTCTGGTATGTGTGGGCAGGGGCAGGGGGCTGTATTGGTTCATCTGAAGACATCTGCCCATCTGCTCTTACTTCAGGAAAGATCCTGTCAATTTCACTTTGACAGGATCAAAGAACCATATTACAACAGAGAGAGGCCATTTGGCCCATGGTAACCATCTGGCTGCTACAATCAAGCAGCAGCTCCCCTCTTTTTAACCCCCTCGTGGTTGTTCACAGCAAATGTTATGATTTCTTTGGAGCATACAGCCAACACACTTCAAATAAAACATAGTTCATTCAAAAATGAAGGAGCCAATTGCCAAGATATCGTCGAATAAAGGAATAAAGACTTTTATGACCTGCTAACTCTGAAAACAAGTAATACACTCTCATGAGTATAGATAACACATTTAAATGGGACAAGAAAAATTGCAAAGTTGCAACACCTTCTAAGTGCTTCAGGTTCTTAACCAGGGACCACAGTTACTTAATGATTGCCAGGTATCCTTGTAACTTGTTTATTTTCCCAATTTGCTTTTTCACTAAAAGGTTTATTCCAAGATAAGGAGAGAAAGACACACAGAAACAGAAAGTGTTGTCCTTCTTGTTTAGGACTTTTTCCCTTGTCTCTGATCTTCTGCTCAAAAATCGGCTGCTGAAATATAGTTCGCTGAGCATTCCTGAGTTTAGCTCCATTGGTTTTCTGAGCTGGCTAATTGGCAGGTGAACCTTTCATCTCCCAAATTGTGAAACCACCACCTGAAGCAAAAGCTGCAAATTTCTTGATGCTAATTCAATTGGTTGGTTTTGATAACTTTCAATAAAAATAGCAGTGCCAGCATAGACGACTTTGTTTACTGCATATGGGTCTTTTAGTACTTGTCTCAATCTGTGATGAGGTGACCACTGCAGCCATTTTAGTTCAAAAACAATTTTGAAATAACTCCACAGAGACTGGTATCCTGTCACCAAAGCATCCTTTATTTACATGTGGACAATCTTTAACACTAAATCGGCTCTCTTAGAGCCAGCTCTCAGAGTGAACAGAACCACTGACATTTCTGGGTTTTTTTTCTTTTCTCTTTGAAGAACAACAAGTGCCGTAAATCTTTATTTATATTCCACCACCAGCAGGAAAGGAAACACCATAGTGGCCAGTGACAAGCAGTGCCCTTCACATCAAAGGGCAGTGCTGTGTGATCAAACAGTGAAGGGGAGAGCAGGGATTAAATCAAAATAGAGTTGAAGAGGGAACACCTCTCCCTGACCAACTCCAGGGTGTTGGTGGACACCGCGTGCTCCTTCTCCAAGGACACCCGAGCACTAACGTAACCGCGGAAGAGGGGCAGGCAGTCGGCCCTAACGATCAGGGTGTCTTTTTTTTTCTTTTAAACCCCCACACTACCACCTAACTGAAGTAGTGCTTATTCTCCCCAGCACCCATGGTGTGTGTGTGCAGGTGTAAGACACAGTGAGAGACACAAGGTGTACGAATCTTTATTCAATTTCCACCACCAGGAAGAAAGGAAACACCCGGGTGGCTAGTGACAAGCAGTGCCGTTCACTTCAAAGGGCAGTGCTGTGTGATCAAACAGTGAAGGGGATGGTAGGGACTAAATCAAAATAGAGTTGGAGGGGGAAATAATACACTCCACTCCCTGCGGCACCCACCTCTTCCTGAACAGCTCAAGGGTGTTAGTGGACACCGCATGTGCCTTCTTTAGGGACACCTGGGCTCGACACTGCTGTTTTGTTTTTAGCTCAGACACTTCAGTTTTTTTTTCCTCTGACACTCCTTTTTTTGTTTTTTTTTCCTAGCACCCATGGTGTGTGTGTGCAGGTGTGAGACACAGTGAGAGACACAAGGTGCACGAATCTTTTATTCAATTTCCACCACCAGGAAGATAGGAAAACACCCGAGTGGCCAGTGACAAACACTGCCCTTCACATCAAAGGGCAGTGCTGTGTGATCAAACAGTGAAGGGGAGGGCAGGGATTAAATCAAAATAGAGTTGGAGGGGGAAATAATACACTCCACTCCCTGTGGTGCGCACCTCTCCCTGAACAGCTCAAGGGTGTTGGTGGACACTGCGTGTTCCTTCTAGGGACACCTGGTCTCAACACTGCTGTATTTTTTAAATTTTACAATAGGGAAAACACCCAAGTGGCCAGTGACAAGCAGTGCTCTTCACAAAAGGGCAATGCTGTGTGATCAACAGTCCTTTTTTTTTATTTTATGAAAGGGCAATGATCTTCTGGTTATTTTTTTTTTCTTTTTTTTTCTTTTTTTTCTTCTTTTTTATTAAACCCCCACACTACAGTCCTTTTTTTTTATTTTATGAAAGGGCAATGATCTTCTGGTTATTTTTCTTTCTTTTGTTTTCTTTTTTTTCTTCTTTTTTATTAAACCCCCACACTACCGCCTAACTGTGGTAGTGCTTATTTTTCCCCAGCACCCATGGTGTGTGTGTGTGCAGGTGTGAGACATAGTGAAAGACACAAAGTGAACGAATCTTTATTCAATTTCCACCACCAGGAAGATAGGAAAACACCCGGGTGGCCAGTGACAATCAGTGCCCTTCACATCAAAGGGCAGTGCTGTGTGATCAAACAGTGAAGGGGAGGGTAGGGACTAAATCAAAATAGAGTTGGAGGGGGAAATAATGCACTCCACTCCCTGTGGCGCCCACCTCTCCCTGAACAGTTCAAGGGTGTTGGTGGACACCGCGTGTTCCTTCTCTAGGGACACCTGGGCTCGACACTGCTGTTTATATCTGTCAGCCAGGGCTCCCTGATCGGACCAGATTAACAGCCCAAATCAGGGAACTGATATTCTATGAGGTCTACCTGGTTGACCCTGTTACAATCACTGCTAATTTAGTCAGTGAAATATCTCAGTGTTGGAATTAAATGATGGAGGTTAAAATTCGATGGCTGGGAATTACCATTATCATAACTTGGATCTTTGGGAGAACTCCAATTAGTCTAAGACCCCCAGCACTTCCTCTCAAATTGAATGATTTATTGTCACATGCATTTCAAAAAACAAATATATTGAAAAGTGTTAAGTGTCACCTTGCTCTGGCACCATTTTGAATCACTGAATATACTGAAAGACATTACAAAAGTAGAGTCTATCTTTCTCTCCCCTTCTTGTTCCTCCCCCGTTTGATATCAGCTGGATACTTAACATTCACCTGTACCTGTCTTTTTGGTTTTGCCGCTGTTTACCTATTATTTATTTATCTATGCTACTTAACTCTGTGATCTGCCTGTATTGCTCGCAAGATAAATCTTTGCACTGTACCTCGGTACACGTGACAATAAATTCAATTCAATTCAATTCAATTCAATTCAGTCTCAGTAATGGCCTCTTGGTATCGGTTACAGGCCTCTGTTGTGGCCACTTCAGTGACTGCTGCGTCTGAGCTGGAGTGTGGGCCAATTCTCATAGCTTTGGAGACCCAACCAGTGTCCATCCAGACAATGCCACCAGACCTCAGTTGCAGTGGTCCTGTAGACCAGTGAGCCTGATGTCGGTGGTGGGCAAGTAGTTGGAGGGAATCCTGAGGACAGGATGTACATGTATTTGGAAAGGCAAGGACTGATTAGGAATAGTCAACATGGCTTTATGTGTAGGAAAAAGTGAGGTCTGCAGATGCTGGAGATCAGAGCTGAAAATGTGTTGCTGGAAAAGCGCAGCAGGTCAGGCAGCATCCAGGGAACAGGAGAATCGCGTTTCGGGCATAAGCCCTTCTTCAGGAAGGGCTTATGTGTAGGAAATCATGTCTCACAAACTTGATTGGGTTTTTTGAAGAATAAACAAAGTGGATTGATGAGGGCAGAGCAGTAGATGTGATCTATATGGACTTCAGTAAGGCATTTGACAAGGTCCCCCATTGCAGACTGGTGAGCAAGGTTAGATCACATGGAATACAGGGAGAACTCACCATTTCGATAGAACTGGCTCAAAGGTAGAAGACAAGAGGGTGGTGGTGAAGGGTTGTTTTTCAGACTGGAGGTTTGTGACCAGTGGAATGCTACAAGGATTGGTGCTGGGTCCACTACTTTTTGTCATTTACATAAATGATTTGGATGGAGCATTAGAGGTATAGTTAGTAAGTTTGCAGATGACACCAAAATTAGAGGTGTCGTGGACAGCGAAGAGGGTTACCTCAGATTACAACAGGATCTTGATCAAATGGGCCAATGGGCTGAGAAGTGGCAAATGGAGTTTAAATTAGATAAATGCAATATGGACTTATACACTTAATGCTAATGTCGTAGGGAGTGTTGCTGAACAAAGAAACCTTGGAGTGCAGGTTCATAGCTGCTTGAAAGTGGAGTCGCAGGTAGATAAGATAGTGAAGAAGGCATTTGGTATGCTTTCCTTTATTGGTCAGAGTATTGAGTACAGGAGTTGGGAGGTAATGTTGCGGCTGTACAGGACATTGGTTAGGCCACAGTTGGAATATTGCGTGCAATTCTGGTCTCCTTCCTATCGGAAAGATGTTGTGAAACTTGAAAGGGTTCAGAAAAGATTTACAAGGATATTGCCAGGTTTGGAGGATTTGAGCTATAGGGAGAGGTTGAATAGGCTAGGGCTGTTTTTCCTGGAGTGTCAGAGGCCGAGGGGTGACCTTATAGAGGTTTACAAAATTATGAGGGGCATGGATAGGGTAAATAGGCAAAGTCTTTTCCCTGGGGTGAGAGAGTCCAGAACTAGAGGGCATAGGTTTAGGGTGAGAGGGGAAAGATATAAAAGAGACCTGAGGGGCAACTTTTTCACTCAGAGGGTGGTACATGTTTGGAATGAGCTGCCAGAGGAAGTGGTGGAGGCTGGTACAATTGCAACATTCAAAAGGCATTTGAATGCGTATATGAGTAGGAAGGATTTGGAGAGATATGGGCCGTGTGTTGGCAGGTGGGACTAGATTGGGTTGGGATATCTGGTCAGCATGGATGAGTTTGACCAAAGGGCCTGTTTCCATGCTGTACATCTCTATGACTCTATGACAATGACACTGACGCTGACACCCGTTCAGGTGCCCAGGCCTAGCTGCTGACGTAAAGCCTTGGCTCAGCCTGCAAGTCTGGGCTGAGTGATTCAACCCGAGACCTATTCCTTACCTGGGGAGAGTGCCTAAGCTGGGGTGGAGCTGTATTCGCCTCATCACTGCCGCTGGCCACCTTCTCCTTTACCTTTCACTCAGCCTTGACCACCTCCTCTCTCCTTGCTGCCCTCTTACTTGGCCATCTTTTCTACAACATGCTGTCCCCTCCCCCACACCCAGGTGGGAATTGGAGGTGGTGGTGGGGGCGGGGAGTTTACCGAAGTGTCTCTGTACCCTGCCAAGAATATTTCTATTTCTTGGCTTCTGGTACCCTTTAAGGGTGATCAAGGATGAAATTCTTTGATATCAGAGATCAAACCCTCAGAATAAATGAAGCTCAGCCATCTAAAAATGCTAACTATTCCTTCACCATTTATGCATTCAAATGAAGGTGCTGAACTCTCTCTCTCTTCCCCTCTCTGTCTCTCTCTCTCTCTCTCTCTCCTTTGGCTGTCAAATTATGTGATAACTGACTATTGATCAAGTGTAATTTCCAATTGGTCAAGATCAACCCATGAATGCTAATAAGACTACAGGGATTAATCTAACTGCAGGTCCTAATTAGCTAGTTTTAATCCTATTGTCGTTTATCTCTCCTCGGGAAGTTTATGCTTATTAAGGAAAGGGATATTAACCGTGTGTTTTCTGATTCAGATTTCCAAGAGGTGTATCAATCACTGCCAGATGAGGGATAATGAAAAGTCAAGCTCCCTCCCAAAAATTCCACTGGGTTATCAAAGGTTTTATGATCCAGGGAGGAGACTTCGCCTGTGGGGAGAGTGTCTACGGTGACCGCTTCCCTGATGAAAACTTCAAGCTGAAACACTATGGTCCAGGCTGGGTCAGCATGGCCAATGCTGGCAAAGACACCAATGGCTCCCAGTTCTTCATCACAACCGCCAAGACAAGTTGTCTCAATGGGAAACATGTGGTCTTTGGAAAACTGATCGAAGGATTGTTGACAAAGTTGAGCAATTATTGACAAACGACTGAGACAAACCACTGCAGGATGTAGTCATTGCAGATTGTGGCAAGATTGAGGTGGAGAAACCCTTCGCTGTTGCCAAAGAGTGAGCTGCAGCCACTTGGCTTACAGCTGGGAGAATCCTGTTTACTATTATCCTGATCCCGAGCTTCCAGGCTGTATAGATATCCAAACATTCCAGGCTCTCTGGTTCTTCTTCGGTTTGTAAAAAGTACACAGCATTAATAAACATGGTTGGTTTTCTAGTGAAAAAAAAATCAACTAGCTGCCCCTGGGCATGATAGATCGGACCCCTAACTGCTCTCTGTCTGATGATGGCCGAGTGATCATGAGGGGCATGGATAAGGTAAATAGACAAGGTCTTTTCTCTAGGGTAGGGGAGTCCAAAACTAGAACATATAGATTTAGGGTGAGATGGGAAAGATTTAAAAGGGTCATAAGGGACAACTTTTTCACGAAGAGGATGGTTCATATATGAAATGAGCTGCCAGAAGAAATGTTGGAGGTTGGTACAATTGCAACGTTTAAAAGGCATCTGGATTGGTATATGAATAAGAAGGGTTTGGAGGGATAGGGGCCAAGTGCTGGCAAATGGAACTAGATCAGTTCAGGATATCTGGTCAGCATGAATGAGTTGGATTGAAGTTTTCTGTTTCATTGCTGTACAGCTCTATGACTCCATGAGTGCCCTGACGACTGGCACTATAGGACTGACTGCTACTCAGTCACCGCACTGATAACCCCCTGATCGTGAGTGTTCCAAGCTGGCAATTGGCAGTGTCCAAGTCCCTAGTCTGTGTGAGGACCGTGCCCCTGACTAATGGTACCTGGACCCCCTGAGTGAATGGACTGAAGACTCGCCCAAACTCAGATTCAGACATGGCCGCTTGATTCAATGAGGTTGTGGTATGTTTGCCACACAGGCAGTTGGATTGTGGTTGGATTGACGTGTTGCATGGGTTGGATTGACATCTTGGCGTGGCGCACAGCAAGGTAGCCTATTCCCTACCGCCACCCGGGACAGATCTGTTCTGACCAGCAGCCTGTCTGTGTGTCTGAGCAATATGGCTAAAGCACCAACAGAGGGACAGGTGTGGCGCAGCAAGCCAGAAGAGAGTCTGCAAGCATGCCCCCAGGTGCCAGTCCATCTTCATGAAAGGTTCCTGCTGCAGCCTTTCAATTCTAGTCATCAGTGTGCTGTGTGAGAGCTTCCAGTGCACCAGGGCAGTGCAGCTGAGCATTGGGATAATGGTCATGAAGAGTTGGCCGATGCTGGATGCCAATATCCGTGGACAAAGGGCACATGTGGCTGGAGCCCATTTGGTGCTGAGCAAAATGGAAACTCCTCACAGTCGGATAACCGCTCTGACTTCCACATCGAGAATTCTCAATGTCTTGTTTGTTTGACACACTCAGCAAGGTCAGAAGCTGAGTAATAATGAGGTGAATCGTGGCATTGATAAGGCACTTAACACGCTGTGAACAGCCTCCATTGACAACTCACGAGAAAGTTAAAAATCACACAACACTAGGTGATAGTCCAACCGGTTTATTTGTGAGCACTAACTTTCAGAGCACTGCTCCTTCATCAGGTGGCTGTCCTGCACTTCACAACTCACTAGAAACTCACCCTCACATTTAGCGAATGGATAAAAGATGAAGTGAGATGCGCCCCACGTTTACATGGTCTGGCCACACCTCTCATCCAGCTCCGTCACAACTTTCTCCCTAGGCCACGCCCCTATAGTTAAAAATCATACAACACCAGGTGATAGTCCAATAAGTTTATTTGGAAGCAATAGTTTTCGGAGTGCTGCTCCTTCATCACAACCACCTGATGAAGGAGCAGCGCTCCGAAAGCTAGTGTTTCCAAGTAAACCTGTTGGACTATCACCTGATGGTGTGTGAATTTTAACTTTACACGCCCCAATCCAACACCGGCATCTCCAAATCAATCCCAGTTTCAGCTTTGTGGCCTTGTGGGAAAATGAAAACATTTTGAGCAAATGAATGAGGGAGGTAAAGGAGCAAAAGGGAAGGTCTGTGATGACATGCAGGGCAGAAGGCATTAAATGACAAAAGGTTTTGTGGTGTAAAATGGAGAAGTAATGAGCAGATGTGGAGGAGGTGTGAATGGTCGACTCCTGAATAGCTGCAGTCTGAAAGCAGAGGATAGAAAATAAGAGCTGCCATAAGGGCAAAGGAATCTGAACCAAACTAGAGGCGGTCTGATTCAAAATTGTTGAGCTCAGTGTTGATTAAAGTACCCAGTTTGCAGATGAGGTGATGTTCCTTCCAACAACTTTAATATCACTTTGTCCTCCCCATTTTGCTGTGTCAGCTGAGAAGCTAAAGTTCTGGATACAGGAAGAGATTTAAACTTTAATGTACTGTTAACAAATGTGTTGTTCAAAAATTCACGTCACAAACGTGATTAATAAAGACAGCCAGGGCTTTCTTTACTATTTCCAGTGCACCAGGGCAGTGCAGCTGAGCATTGGGATAATGGTCATGAAGAGTTGGCCGATGCTGGATGCCAATATCCGTGGACAAAGGGCACATGTGGCTGGAGCCCATTTGGTGCTGAGCAAAATGGAAACTCCTCACTGTCGGATAACCGCTCTGACTTCCACATTGAGAATTCTCGATGTCTTGTTTGTTTGACTGCTCCTGGTAAAAAGAGCCAACAATAGCAGTCAGCCTGAAACGTCGATTCTTCAGTTCCTCGGATGCCGCCTGACCTGCTGTGCTTTTCCAGCAACATACTCTCAATAGTGATTTGCAGATTGCCTGCACACCTTCTCTGGCTTCCATCGTGCCTGGGTGTCCTAAGAGAAGGAACATGCGGTCTCCCCTAATACCCTCAAAGCTTTTTAGAGAGAGGTGGGTACTGCTAGGGCTGGTGAGCAGTATTATCTCCCCCCTCCAACCCCATTTCCCCCTCCCTGGTTTTCACTTGCTTTATTTTTCCTTGTTATTGCACTGGGTGGGGGTGGGGAAATTATTTCAGTCAATGATCTAATGATGGGTTTACAACAAAAATAGACAACGAGGTGACTTTGAATGTGCAACAAACGTCCACAGATTTCACAGTTGTTATGAGAATTAAACGATTGTGTTTCTTGCAGCAATGGTCAGGGGTTAAAGTTCAAACAACATTTTATTGTTAAACATGAAAAAATTGTATTCCTGTGAAAATGACCAGATTTACCCAACAAAACCTAAAAGCACAACTTAACAACACTGTCTTCTGCTTTTTTTTCGCTTTGGGAAAATATTAGAGTAATTTAAATGTGCTTTTAAGCAACAGAATATTCAGGACTTGTTGAGGAGCTTCTTAACACTCCAAGGGATTCATCCTAGTATATTTCATGAATCTCTTAAAACTTGGCGACACTCTATCAGTTGCTATCCGCAAGCTAGTTGCAAACAGAAGCTTGTAAAGAAGTTAATCAGCTGCACAAAAGTCCTCATTGTTTCCCTTGCAATCCAGACTAGTCCCTGGAGGGACACGGCTGCTGTCAGCAGACACACACGCTCATGTGCACACAGTATTGAGAGGGGAAGCTCATCTGAGGATGCTGCAGAAAGCTGTTTTCGGGCAATTTGCCAGCAACCTAACAGAGCGCGCAGCAGGTAATGACTTCATTCGTAGCTCAGGAGAGAAATGTTGCACTATCTGTAGAATGGGAATGGAAATTTTCAACATTATAACAGTAAATATGGAGGTTGACGATGGAAATCCAGGATGGCTCGGGGGGCACTGAAAGAAATGAGTGGCCTCAGCACGTCTGAGGCAGTCAGGTGATGGAACGTTTGAAGCACTCAGTCATAAAGTCATAGAGATGTACAGCATGGAAACAGATCCTTCAGACCAACTCATCCATGATGACCAGATATCCTAAATTAATCTAGTCCCATTTGCCAGCATTTGGCCCATATCCCTCTAAACCCTTCCTATTCATGTACCCATCCAGATGCCTTTTAAATGATGCCTTCACCACCTCCTCTGGCAGCTCATTCCATACATGCACCACCCTCTGCATGAAAAAGTTGTCCCTTTTAAATCTTTTCCCTCCCATTTTAAATTTCTGCCCTCTAGTTTTTGACTCCTCTTTCCTGGGAAAAAGACTTTGTCTATTCACCCTATCCATGCCCCTCATATTTTTATAAACCTCTATAAGGTCAACCTTCAGCCTCCGACGCTCCAGGGAAAACAGCCCCAGCCTGTTCAGCCTCTCCCTCGAGCTCAAATCCTCCAACCCTGGCAACATCCTTGTAAATCTTTTCTGAACCCTTTCAAGTTTCACAACATCTTTCTTATAAATGTAGGAGGAGAAGTAGGCCATTCAGCCCATCGTGCCTGCTCCACCATTCAATCAGATTATGGCTGATCTAATAATCCTCAACTCCACTTTCCTGCCTGTTCCTCCTCACTGTAACCCACCTCGATTCCCTTCCTGATTAAAAATCTGTCTGTCTTAACCTTGAATAGATTGAAAGACCCTCTTTGTGGTAAAGAATTCCACAGGTTCACTACCCTCTGAGAGAAATAAATTCCTCCTAATTTCTGCCTTTAATGAGCTCCTACTTATTTTGAGATTATACTCTCTGGTGTTAGACTGTACCACAAGGAGAAACAACTTCTCTGTATCTCTCAGTGAGGGATGTCATAGAGGAGAGCACATGATTCAAGAGGTGAGTTTGATAAGACCAAGTGAGGAAATCCAAATTGTTGAAGAAAATCTTTCCTCTCAATCTGCACATACGTCTGGGTTGATGGTTAAAGTTTTTTATTTGAAGGAGTTGATTTTGTTAGGCATTTTCACTTGCCCGCTGCACTTGTTTGACTGGAGAACTAGACTTGTTCACAACCCTGCTGTGATTCTCCCTGGATTTACCAGTCCGTGGGTAGAAAGGGTGGCTCAGCTCTGATTAAGGCAAGTTTCCTCTGTGCGAGTAACAGACTCCCTTCACAGGTAAGAGAGGGTGCTTCAGGATTGAAGGGAAAACTGCAGCTGAAGCTGAGCAAGTTGGAAAGGTCTGCCAGGAGGCCTAGGCCTCAGGCCTAGTTGCGACCTCCAGGCAGCTAGCCTCTTCTCTGCTATCACCTAGGGGACCGGAATACCAACTGGAAAATCCAAATATCTGCAACAACAGGCCTTGAACTGAAATGGCCATCAGCTGTTTAAAGACAGTACCAAGGACACAGCGTGAGTCAATGATGTCACTTTCTGAGACAGGTGACTACGTTCAGCCCTCTGTCAGAAATGCCAGCAGTAGCTGGGGAACTGCCCTCCGGCAATTGTCTTCATACCTGGTTACACACGTTCTGGGCTTTTCTGTCACCATGATGTAATTTCCCAATCCCTCATGCCTGCCATTGGTCACTGTCTTGCCCATTCTCATGGTGGGCCACATTCACAAGGTGAACAGAAGGTCCCATTGACTGTCAGAGCAGCAACTAGTTTCCTACCTCGAATACCGTGTGGGCAGCATGGTGGCCCAGTGGTTAGCACTGCTGCCTCACAGCGCCTGTAGACCCGGGTTCAATTCCCGCCTCAGGCGACTGACTGTGTGGAGTTTGCACGTTCTCCCCGTGTCTGCGTGGGTTTCCTCCGGGTGCTCCGGTTTCCTCCCACAGTCCAAAGATGTGCAGGTTAGGTGAATTGGCCATGCTAAATTGTCCGTAGTGTTAGTTAAAGGGGTAAATGTAGGGGTATGGGTGGGTTGCGCTTCGGCGGGTCGGTGTGGACTTGTTGAGCCGAAGGGCCTGTTTCCACACTGTAAGTAATCTAATCTAATCTAATCTAATCTACTCATACAATGAATTCACGGGCATGTTGAAAGAAGCTCATGCTGTCTTCCAGTCTATCTTCTCAGACTCCTGCAAAGCAACATCCAAGAGATAAACCTTCAATTCCTGGGCCAACCACTGTTACTCCTGCCCAACAGGGTGGCTGTGATCTGAAAAGAATCATAGAGTTGTACATCATGAAAAGAGACCCTTCAGTCCAGCTCATCTATGCTGATCAAATGTCCTGGTCCCATTTTCCAACAGTTAGCCCACATTGTTCTAAATCTTTCCTATTCATATACCCATCCAGATGCCTTTTAAATGTTGTAACTGTACCAGCCTTCACCACTTCCTCTGGCAGCTCATACACGCACCACCCTCTGCATGAAAAAGATGGCCCTTAGGTCCCTTTTATATCTTTCCATTCTCACCCTAAACCTATGCCCCTCTAGTTCTGGACTTCCCTAGCCTGAGAAAAAGACCTTGGCTAATTACCCTATCCATGTCCCTAATGATTTCAAAGACCTCTATAAGGTCACCCCTCAGCCTCTGATGCTCCAGGAAAAATAGCCCCAGCCTATTCAGCCTCTCGCTGTAGCTCCAACCCTGGCAACACCCTTGTAAATCTTATCTGGACCCTTTCAAGTTTCACTATATCTTTCCTATAGCAAGGAGAGCAGAATTGAACACAATGTTCCAAGTGTGGCCTAACCAATGTCCTGTACAGCTGCAACATGACCTCCCAACTCCTGTACTCAATGCATTGACCAATGAAGGCAAGCATATCAAATGCCTTCTTCGCTATCCTGTCTACCTGTGACTCCACTTTCAAGGAACTGTCGACCTGCATCCCAAGGTCTCTTTGTTCAGCAACATTCCCCAGGACCTTACTATTAAGTGTATAAGGAGAAAGTGAGGTCTGCAGATGCTTATATTAAGTGTATAAGTCCTGCCCTGATTTGCCTGTCCAAAATGCAGTACCTCAAATTTATCTAAAGTAAACTCCATCTTGTAACCTTCTTCGCTGTCCACTACACCTCCAATTTTTGTGTCATTTGCAAACTTACTAACTATACCTCTTATGTTCACATCCAAATCATTAAATAAATGATAAAAAGCAGTGGACCCAGCACCGATCCTTATGGCACTCCATTGGTCACAGGCCTCTAGTCCGAGAAACAACCTTCCACCAACATCCTCTGTCAATCACGGAAGGAAATTTGGCTCAAACACGATGAGGATAATAATGGAAAAAAGATTGAGTGCACTAAAGCCAATCTATGAATTGATTCTCTGGCCAATGCTGCAAGTGTTTTACTTACATTTACACTGGTAACAATTTGCTGTGTGACTGGACGTGTTTTCAGTGGGCTGATTTGCAGATTAGTCTTAAGCAAAGTGGTTGCGTTCAGTGAAGGGGATGACTTTAATCGGAATGAAGGAAATCAATTGGAATAGTCTGCCAGAAAATGTAAAGTTCTTCTGCATGTTGGAGTGTTGCTGTCTCTGTTCAACAAAACTTAAAAGAATTGAGTGTCACCGTATTAGGCACATTTCCCCCACATCCCGACTTTCTCCCCTTCTCTTCTGAAAGGGATGATACCCATTACGATATAGTTCTACGGATTTCCACACATACCAATAAAGAATCATAGAGTCATACAGCTCGGAAACAGACCCTTCAGTCCAACCAATCCATGCTGACCATAATCCCATACTACACTAGAGCAACCTGCCTGCTCCTGGCCCATATCCCTCCAAACATTCCCTATTCACATACTTATCCAAATGTCTTTCAAAATGTACTCTCATCCATCACTTTCTCTGGCAGTTCATTCCACACACGAACCACTCTCTATGTTAAAAATAATTGCCCATCATGCCTTTCTAAAATCTTTCTCCTCTCACCTTAAAAGTATGCCCCTGTGTCATGAAATCCCCCACCCTAGGGAAAAGTCACCCGCCATTCACCTTATCGAAACCCCTCATCATTTTATAAAACCTCTATAAGGTCGCCCCTTAGCCTCCTATCCTCCAGCGATGGAAGTCTCAGACTATTCAGTCTCTCCTTATAACTCAAACCTTCTATTTCCCTGACAGCATCCTGGTAAATGTCTTCCAAACCCTCTCCAGCTTAATAATATACAGCCTATAACATGGCAATCAGAACTGGAAACTGTATTTCAGAAGAGGCCTCACTAAAGTCCTATACAACCTCAACATGACGTCCCAACTTCTGTACTGAATGGTTTGAGCATTGAAGGCAGGCGTGCTAATGAAAAGACCTATCTTCATACATACTTAAGGACCTAAGCTGCTTCATGATTGAAAATCAAGCAGGAATAGCCATCAAATCAGTCAGGACATGGTGCCTCAGTGGTTAACACTTCTACTTAACAGCATCAGCGACCGAAGATCGATTCTATCCTCAGGCAATTATTTGTGTGGAGTTTGCACATTCTCCCCGTGTCTGTGTGGGTTTTCTCTGAGTGCTCCAGTTTCCTCTCACAATCCAACGATATGCAGGTTAGATGGATTGGCCATGGGATGTGTGGAGTTATGGGGATAGAGTAGAGAGGTAGGTCTGGGTGGAATGCCCTTTAGAGGCTCCCTGTGGACTTGATGGGCTGAATGTCCAGCTTGCACATTGTAGGGATTCTACAATTCTGTAACTGACTTGAGGAAGATGGTGTTTGACTAGAAAGATGGAGGAAGGAGTGGAGAGCCAGGGCTTGTGTGGTGGGGGAGCACTGCAGCTTTAGAATCTGCAGCCCACGCCAGAAAGCTACAAGGAGATGGTGATGTATACAGGAGACCAATAGACATGGCAGGATACACAGGGGGAGTGTGGGGCAAAGCCAGAGATGGATATGAAAATAAAGGCAAAGATTGTAAATTTGATACCCTGGAGACAGAAAAATGCTTAAAACATTAATAAGTACAGGGTAGGAGGATGACTAAAAGTTAATGTGGCAGTTCTCCATTTTCTAACAAGTTGAAATTGGTTGTCTGTTCCAGCTACCACCCTGCTGCCTCTCTGTTAGGGGTGTGTAAATACATAGGCATCTGAGCAACAGGTCATCTGACTCAACATAGATTAGATTCCCTACAGTATGGAAACAAGCCCTTCGGCCCAACAAGTCCACACCGACCCTCCAAAGACTAACCCACCCAGACCTATTCCCCTATCCTATATTAACCCCTGATGGATGCACCTAATATTATGGGCAATTTAGCATGGCCAATTCACCTGACCTGCACATCTTTGGATCATGGGAAGAGACACGGGGAGAATGTGCAAACTCCACACAGACGGGCGCCTAAGGTGGGAATCAAAACCGGGTCCCTGGTGCTGTGAGGCAGCAGTGCTAACCACTGAGCCACCGTGCTGCCCCAGGGTGGAACAGGACATATCCAGGGATGGTGATGATGGTGACTGGGATGTTGTCTGTAAGCATGACTCTGTGAGCATGACTATATCAGGCTGGTGTTGAACCAGTCTGTGAGAGAGCTCTCTCAGTTTTGTCACCAACCCCCAGATGTTAGGAAGGAGGACTGTGCAGGGCTGCTTCTGTCATTGTCCTTTCTGGTGTCTAGGTCGAGGCCAGCTGATCCATCCAGTTTCATTTCTTTGTTGAGACATGGTTGTGGTTGATGTGACTAAGTGGCTTGCTAGGTTATTTCAGAGGGCAGTTGAAAGCCAATGTTGTGGGTCTGTGTAGCCAGACTGGATAAGGATGGCAGATTTCCCTTCCTTCATTGAACACTGAAGTGATAAGTTAAACACTGTTTAAAGGACAGAGGGGATTTTTGTTGGCCTCTTTATGCCAATTCTCGCAACTAGATCAGCCGTTCTTATGCAGGATTGGAATTTATGAGACAAAGATGAGTTAAATTGATTAGATACTGATATAATCAAGGAAAATATGTAAAATCATAGCATGGCATTCTATCCTAATGAACAATGTGTAGAGTATTGCGTAGCCAGTATAACACAGTGCCAGACTGATCCTAACCTGCCTGTATTTGTTTATCCTCTCTACAAGGAGTCTCGCTAATCCAGATTTTCACACATCTATCAGTTCCTTTCTCTTCAGCTGCTTAAAGAATCAGCAAAAGGCCAATCCTGAGGGAATTGAGCATTTATGCCAAGCAACACGAGTTGGAAAATGTGATGATGGTCTCTAAAACAGTCTTGGAGGATAACTCTGACAGTCTGAGCTTGACATTGGAAGTTTTAACAATGATTTAAAGAATCCCGAAAGACAACACGATGAAGGAAATTTGAGAAGAAGGAGTCAGCTTGACTTTATAGATCTTGCTCGACAAATTTTCTGGAACTCCTTGACAATTTAATGGAGTGAGTTGATGAGACGCACTTAGATTGAATATGCTGTGACTTCAGCAAGGCTTTATGACAAGAGGAGCAGGTAGTAATTTGTTTTACAAGGTGTGGAGTAGCTGAAATGGTTTTCAAGTGGACAATTAACTGAATGAGTCAATGGACGTTAATGGGTAGTTATCAAGGGAAGCATCTATTTGGAAAGAGGTCATTAGCAGGTATCACATGGACTGGTTCCCAGAATGCTGTATTTTCAATGCAATTTAATGACCAGGGAAGGAACAGACAAAAATAGAGCTTCCTGATTTGCTTACGATACCAAATTGGGAATGGACACAAATGATAATAAAACAGCAGACCCATTGTAATAGGATACATTAGATTACTTACAGTGTGGAAATAGGCCCTTCAGCCCAACAAGTCCACACCAACCCTCCGAAGAGCAACCCACCCAGACCCATTCCCCTAACACTACAGGCAATTCAGCATAGCCAATTCACCTAACCTGCACATCTTTGGACTGTGGGAAGAAACTAGAGCACCCAGAGGAAGCCCACGCAGAGAATGTGCAAACTCTACACAGATAGTTGCCCTAGGCAGGAATTGAACTCAGATCTCTGGTGCTGTGAGGCAGCAGCGCTAACCACTGTGCCACCGTGCCACCAATAGGGACATACTGGGAGACTGGGACAAAACATGGGTGAAAAGTGCTGTCATGAATCTGGGGAAAGCAACAAACTATAGGGGCCCAAACTGAATGAGATCCAGCCAACAGCAAACACCACTGGACCGAGATCTCTGAGTTCTTATGGATATATTCATTAAATCATCCAGGTCAATAGGATTTAGTGATGCGTAGTCATAGGGAGAGAGGCCAAATGCTAGGAAAGTCATTTATTCATAGCAAATAATCGTCCATATCGAGTTCAGTTCACCATATGGATGGAAAATGGGAGGTGGGAATGCTGAGAGGCTACAAAGGGTCTCTTTTGAAATGGTCGCAAGGTTTTCTTCAGAGACATTGACTCTGCACTCCATTAAATCTTATGGCTCCATGTTAAACAAGGGCAAGGAAACTTCCTGCTGATTACCACGGAACGTTCTCCTTCAGCTGATGACTCAGTACTTCTTCATGGTGAACAACATGGTGGCAAGGTGGCAAGGTGGCAAGGTTGCAAGGCCTCCTGAAGGTGGCAAGGGTATAGAATGCACTCTGGGTGAGGGATTTCAATGTACACCACCAAGAGTGGTTTGGCAGCAGCACTGCTGATAGAGCTGGTTAGGTCCTAAAGGACATAGCTGCTAGATTGAGTCTGCAGCAGGTGGTGAGGGAACCAACAAGAGGGAAAAATATACTTGACCTCACTCTTACCAATCTGTCAGCTGTAGATGAATCTGTCCATGACAGTATTGGTTAGAGCGATAACTACATAGTGCTTGTGGAGACAGAATACTGCCTTTATGTGGTGTGGTACTATCTCTGCACTAAATGAGGCAGACTTTGAACAGGTGTAGCATCTCAAGACTGGGCATCCATGAGGCGCTGGGGGGGCATCACCAGCAGCAGAATTGTACCTCAGCACAATCTGTAGCATCATGGCCTGGCATATCCCCTATTCAACTATTACCATCAAATCAGGGGATCAACTCTGGTTCAGTGGAGCTTGCAGGAGGGCATGCCAGGGGCAGCACCAGGCAGACCTGAAACTGAGGTATCAACCTGGTAAAGCTACCAAACAGGGCTACTTGCATGCCAAACAGCATAAGCAGCAGATGACAGACAGTGCTAAGTGATTTCAATGGATCTGATCTAAACTTTGTCATATCCAGTCACGAATGATGGTGGATAGTTAAACAACTCACTGGTGAAGGAGGCTCCACAAATATCCCAATCCTCAGTAGTGGGGGAGCCAGGACATTAGTGCAAGAGAGAAGGCTGAAGCTTTTGCAGCAATCTTCAGCCAAAGGTGCTGAGTGGATGATCCATCTTGGCCTCCTGAAGAGGTCCCCCAGCATCACAGAGAAATCACATGTCTCAAAGGATTCAGAATCTGCGGAATTCACTACCTAGAGTAAACTTAAGGTGAGACAGATAGATTTTTAATGTGTAATGGGTGGAATGGCTATGGAGAGTGGGCATGAAAGTGGAGTTGAGGCCAAGGTGAGGTCAGCCGTGATCATATCCAATGACAGAGCAGGCTTGAGGGGCTGAATGGCCTACTCCTGCTCCTAGTCCTTTTTCGGATACTAGTCTTCTGCCAGTTTGATTCACTCCACGTAGTATCATGTAATAGCTCAAGGCACTAGAAGCTGCAAAGGCAACAGGTTCTGACAACATTCTGGAAATAGTACTGAAGGCTTGTGCTCCATAATTTGCCGCTGCCCCAGCCAAGCTGTTCCAGTACAGCTACAACACTGGCACCCACCCGACAGGGTGGAAAATTGCCCAGGAAAGACCTGTACACACAAAATAGGCCAAATCCAACCCAACTCATCACTCGACTCTCGATCATCAGTACAGTGATGGAAGGTGACCCCAACAATACTATCAAGCAACACCTACTCAGCAATAACCTGCTCAGTGACACCCAGCTTGCATTCTGCCAGGGCCGCTCAGCTCCTGACCTCATTCCAGCCTTGGTTCAAACATGGACTAAAGGGCTGAATCCCAGAGGGGAGGTGAGACTGACAGCTTCTGACATCAAGGTTGCATTTGACCGAGTGTGGCATCAAAGAGCTGTACCACTGATTAAAATTCTTGTTGATGACAGCATGCAGATTTGCCATTAAATGGTACTCAGATAAGATGCTGTAAGGTACACTCTGTGCTTTATACAGGGTCCCCTGATCCAGTTCGTTTGCACATGTGAGTGAAATTCTGGTTCGATTTGGCCTGCTTTGTGTGTACGGGTTTTTAGAGTAGATTCTTTAAAGTGTGGAAACAGGCCCTTCGGCCCAACAAGTCCACACCGACCCTCTGAAGAGTAACCCACCCAGACCCATTTCCCTCTGACTAATGCACCTAACACTATGGGCAATTTAGCATGGCCAATTCACCTGACCTGCGCATCTTTGGATTGTGGGAGGAAACTGGAGCACCCGGACAAAACCCACTGTATCCTGGGCAATTTTCCACCCTGTCGGGTGGGTGCCAGTGTTGTAGCTGTACTGGAACAGCTTGGCTAGGACAGCGGCAAATTCTGGAGCACAAGTTTTCAGTACTACTTAAACAGAATTTAAAGATGTGACATTTTATTCCTTCAACTTGAGATGTGACATTTCTAATATTTAGCAACCACATTTCAGAAGTGTTTAATTACCTGCAAGTTTGTTTTGGATATCCTGAGGTTATAAAAGCTGCTATAGAAATGGAAGTTTTTATTCTTTGTAACACTCTGATTCAGTGGAAATCTGTTTCGACTCTTTAATTTGAATTGAGGTAAATGCTTCCTCATTATTATCGTTCCTCAAGAAAGGGATATTTTCAAATTTGTTCCTTGGGAACTTTGAATGTCCATGATATAGATGTGTGAATGGCCATCTACAAAGGTTGGATCATTTCCAAAGCCTAATTAAACTATACTAGGTTGCTAGATGGAGCATCACATCAGGATAGCTTAGTCCACTCGGTCATGAAGTAGTCTGTGTCTCAAGCTGACTGATGGTGACAGCACTCCCAATAAGTGACTCATAGAAAGAGATATAAAAGATTTATCTTTTCTATGAGTGGAGGGCTGTTAGAGAGCTCAAAGAAATATCTGATCAGAAGCCTTGTGGAGACTGGGAGAATCTGATTCAGGCTTGTTAACAGACTCTCAACAGCTCCATCTGTGGGCCAAATAGGACAGGCATGGGAAAAATTGAGGCCCAGTATTTGAATAAAGTTAGAGAATCCCTGAAAACAGTCTATTTGGCCCATTGAGTCCACCCCGCCCGACTGAAGAGCTTCCGATTCAGACCTAGCCCATCCCCACAATCTTGCATTTCCCATGGCTAACCCATCCCGTCTGCACATCCCTGGACAGTATGGGTAATTTAGCATGGCCAATCCACCTAACCTGCACAGCTTTGGGCTGTGGGAGGAAATCCACGCAGACAGAAAGAGAAATAGCAAACTCCGGACAGACATTCGAGCGTACAATCGAATCTGCATCGTGGTGAGGCAGCAGTGGCTGAGATACAGGCAAAAGTGAAGATTGCAGATGCTGGAGATCAGAGTCTATATCAATTTTTCAGGCAATGTCGATTTTCTTGCTCCTCGGATGCTGCCTGACCTGCTGTGCTTTTCCTGCACCACTCTAATCTAGTAGCTGAGATATGACTCAACATGGCTTAGGAAGTCCAACCCATGTTGGGCTGGGAATAGCGGTGGGTGAAAAGCCTTCGTTAGTCGGACAATATGGTGATAACTCCAGTATTACCGGCACATAGACCAACACAATAAGCAACTCCTTTTAAGGTACCAATCAGATACAAACGAAGTAATGTTGGTCTAATCAAACTGAAAGCTCAGTAGAAGCTGTACGGTTCGGAAATCAAGGTTCATATTCCATTCAACTCCACCAAATCTGATGGTATCACACTGTCTTTGGGTTCCTGGAGATAGCTGCGATCTGTACAAACACCAGAGCTGATGTATTCTGCACAGCTCCTTACAGCCATAAGTAATTGTGCCTAGTAGGTTAATGCAAGCTGTACCTATTGCTACAATGCAATAAGCTACCTTGTTACATCAGACAACTGCCTCCTCTGTTGAGACTCATCTATGGTCTATCATCCATCGTTGATAATTAGACTGGCCTTAGACTCATCATACAATACAAACAATGCAAACCACATGGTCATCATCAGCGGACACATAGAATCCATTTGACTCAAAAGAAAGACAATAGAGCAATTGAAGAAAGTTGAGTTTGTCACTTTAAGTAGACCATAGGCAGCACCATGGCTCAGCGGTTAGCACTGCTGCCTCCCAGCATCAGTGATCCGGGTTCAATTCCACCCTCAGGCAGCTATTTTTGTTGAGTTTGCACATTCTCCCTGTATCTGTGTGGGTTTCTGCAGGCTGCTCTGGTTTCCTCCCACAGTCCAAAGACATGCAGGTTAGGTGGATTGACTATGTTAAATTGCCCATAGTGCCTAGGGATGTGCAGGTTAGCTTGGTTAACCATGGGAAATGCAGGGACACATGGATAGGGTGGGGGTGTGAGTTTGGGCCAAAGGCTCTTCAGAGGGTCACAGTGGATTTGTTGGGCTGAATGGCCTGTTTCTACACTATAGGAATTCTATGAAGACACACAAAAAGCCAGTGGCTAAAATGCCAAGAATCAGGAGCAGCAAAGAGTGAGTCCACTAATCAAAAGACAAACCTTCACCCTGAGCTTGGTAAGAGGCACAGGGAGAATTGGGTGGACTTGGTAAAGAGAAAATAAACAGAAATGCTGAGTAAGAAATGATGGCCTCAGCAAACGAGATTCTGTGGGAAATGAATGAAGACTTTAGGATTAAAGATCTGTGAGGGAAAGCGGATGGCAGGGAGAATACTTCTTGCAAACAGCACAACGGTCAAAAGGGGAAATTACAGAAGTAAAACAGACAGCTCTCATCTCAGAAAAGCTAAGCTGCCATTGTGAATAGGTTCATCAGGCACAGCTGCAAAGCACCTGAAAGGGTCAGAAATGTAACTTTTCGCAGAGCTCTCTAACAGGAGGTGAGGGCTCAGAATTAATTTCATTCAGACAAGAATAAATTCAGGGACAGATTCGAGAGAAGGAAAGCCAGGAGAACCTCAAGACTTCAGAGGACAAGGACTGAGTAATTAAACCATTTTGACAGGACAATTTATAAATATTACAGTCAGAGAACTTCATTTTTTAAAACGTTGTGCTGAAAAGGTGTACTTTGTGCTTGGACTATGAAAGGTGAGGAAATGTCTATTTCTTTTATTCTGGCCCCAGCATTTATTGGCCATCCCTAGTTGCCCTTGAGAAGGTGGTGGTAAGCTGTCTTCGTGAACCACGACAACCCATGTGCTGCAATTAAACCCACAATGCCCTGGGGGAGGGAATTCAGGATTTTAATCCAAATCAGGATTGTGAGTGACTTGGACGGAACTTGCAGCTGATGGTGTTCCTATGTATCTTTGTCATTCCAGTTGGGAGTTGGTTGTGGGTTTGGAAGGTGCTGTCTGTTGATCATAGAATCCCTACAGTGTGGAAACAGGCCATTTGGTCCAACAAGTCCACACTGATCCTCCAAAGAGGATCCCACCCAGTCCCATTCCCCTACCCTATTCATTTACATACCCCCGACTAATGCACCTAACCTATATTTCCCTGAACACTGTGGGCAATTTAGCATGGCCATTTCACCTGACCTGCACATCTTTGTGACTGTGGGAGGAAACCGGAGCACCCGGAGAAAACCCACGCAGACACATAAAAACAGAAGGTGCTGGAGAAACTCAGTAGATCTGGCAGCATCCATGGAGAAGGAGACAGACAGTTACACTTTGACTCCAATATGATTCTTCTTCAGGGCTGAAAACAGCTGGAAAATAGTGATTTTTATGCTGCTGTCAGAGAGTCAGAGAAGCAAGGGGAAGAGATAGCGTGGGTCTCCAGAGCAGGAGACGAAGGGAGACCTCCTTCCCTCTTCGTCCTCTAAGACCCCAAACACACCATCTTGGTGAAGCAAGGTTAACTTTGTTCTTCTTTCAATCAAGGTGGTTCAGTGGGTAGCACTGAGCGCCAGGGACCCAGGTTCGATTCCAGCCTCGGGAAACTTTCTGTGTGGAGTCTGCACATTCTCCCCGTGTCTGCGTGGAGTAAACCTTGTAATCACTATTTTCCAGCTGTTTTCAGCCCTGAAGAAGAATCATATTGGAGTCAAAGTGTAACTGTCTGTCTCCTTCTCCATGGATGCTGCCAGATCTACTGAGTTTCTCCAGCACCTTCTGTTTTTATGTCACTCATTTCTCCTTCTGATTCAGTTGAATGTTCTAATTACCGATCTCGAACAGTAAATATGGCAACTTCCACCTCACTGTCAACAAGGACCTGATTAGGTGTACCCTAAAACTCTGTGGAAAGTGATTGCTGGGCCTCTTGCTGAGATATTTGTATCATCGATAGTCACAGGTGAGGTGCCGGAAGACTGGAGGTTGGCTAACGTGGTGCCGCTTTAAAGAAGGGTGGTAAGGACAAACCAGGGAACTATAGACCAGTGAGCCTGACGGTGGTGGAGGGCATGTTGTTGGAGGGAATCCTGAGGGACAGGATGTACATGCATTTGGAAAGGAAAGGACTGATTTGGGATAGTTTCCATGGCTTTGTGCGTGGGAAATCATGTCTCACAAAATTGATTGAGTTTTTTGAGGAAGTAACAAAGAGGATTGATGAGGGCAGAGCAGTAGATGTGATCTATGTGGACTTCAGCAAGCTGTCCAACAAGGTTCCCTATGGGAGACTGATTAGCAAGGTTAGATCTCATTGAATACAGGGAGAACTAGCCATTTGGATACAGAACTGGCTCAAAGTAGAAGACAGAGGGTGGTGGTGGAGGGTTGTTTTTCAGATTGGAGGCCTGTGACCAGTGGAGTGCCACAAGGATCAGTGCTGGGCCCTGTACTTTTTGTCATTTACATAAATGATTTAGATCCGAGCATAAGAGGTACAGTTAGTAAGTTTTCAGATGACACCAAAATTGGAGGTGTAGTGGACAGCGAAGAAGGTTACCTCAGATTACAACAGGACTTGGACCAGATGGACCAATGGGCTGAGAAGTGGCAGATGGAGTTTAATTCAGATAAATGTGAGGTGCTGCATTTTGGGAAATCAAATCTTAGCAGGACTTATACACCTAGGGAGTGTTGCTGAACAAACAGACCTTGGAGTGCAGGTTCATAGCTCCTTGAAAGTGGAGTTGCAGGTAAATAGGGTAGTGAAGAAGGCATTTGGTATGCTTTATTGGTCAGCGTATTGAGCACAGGAGCTGGGAGGTCATGTTGCAGCTGTACAGGACATTGGTTAGGCCACTGTTGGAATATTGCGTGCAATTCTGGTCTCCTTCCTATTGGAAAGATGTTGTGAAACTTGAAAGGGTTCAGGAAAGATCTATAAGGATGTTGCCAGGGTTAGAGGATCTGAGCTACAGGGAGAGGCTGAACAGGCTTGGGCTGTTTTACCTGAAGCGTTGGAGGTTGAGGAGTGACTTTGTCGAGGTTTACAAAATTATGAGGGGCATGGATAGAGTAAATAGGCAAAGTCCTTTCCCTGGGATCGGGGAGTCCAGAACTAGAGGGCATAGGTTTAGAGTGAGAGGGGAAAGATATAAAAGAGACCTAAGGGTCAGAGGGTGGTACGTGTATGGAATGAGCTGCCAGAGGAAGTGGTGGAGGCTGGTACAATTGTAACATTTAAGAGGCATTTGGATGGGTATATGAATGGGAAGGGTTTGGAGGGATATGGGCCGGGTACTGACAGGTTGGACTAGATTGGGTTAGGATATCAGGTCGGCATGGACGGGCTGGACTGAAGGGTTTGTTTCCATGCTGTACATCTCGATGACTCTATGACTCTAAATCCTAGTCTGTGAGAGCTGGACACACCCATCCAGGTGGCTTCTATTGTTCCAACTTTTAGAGAAAACCCAAGACCTCCCAAACTGTTTATGTTACCACAGACTGCTCCCACCTCTCGTTCAGATGAAATACACCTCTTACAGCCACAGCATCATCACTCTAGGCGTCGGAAGCAAACAGGAACAGCACTCACAAAGGTGAAATGAATGAAGCACATCCGGGGGCACAAGCTACACTGGCTGGACCCCACGATTAATCAGACTGTGTTTCAGTCTGCTCTCTGTTGCAAAGAGGGAGATTGCATTTATATAAAGAGTGTTTGATAGAGCCTCCCTCTGACCGCATTTCTCCAGTTTATGTGAGGACACTGGAACAAGGCTTTCTGACTCGATTCTGACTCTGGATGCGAGAGGGAATGCTGCTAAACAAACCAAGCTACCATTCAAACACTCCGAGAAGTCCCCTGGATGAATAACATTGACAGCAAAAAGGTGCAAGAAATATAGAAAGAGAAAAGCATTGGGTGGAGATGTGAGAGACGCATTAACAATGTAGACACAC
Source organism: Chiloscyllium plagiosum (assembly GCF_004010195.1). Taxonomy (NCBI): domain Eukaryota; kingdom Metazoa; phylum Chordata; class Chondrichthyes; order Orectolobiformes; family Hemiscylliidae; genus Chiloscyllium; species Chiloscyllium plagiosum. Next base: position 3,591,311 of record NC_057728.1, on the reverse strand, counting down.
CTCCTGGTGCTAGCCAATAATATGTTCCTCCCTGAGATCTCCCTGGTGATTGTGTCCGCCATTGATATTTTCAAGAGAACAGTCACATAGGAACAATGTCCAATCACACTAACTATAAATGAAGAAATGGCTGAACTCCCTGGTTACAGTGGTGGCTATAGATCCTATCAACAATGTTCCAGCTCGCCTATTAAGGACTCATGCTCTACATCTAGCTAAAATCCATGCCAAGCTGTTCTCATATAACACTGACATTTACTGACAGTCCATCTCGAAGGACAAGGGCAGCAGATACATTACACCACCTGTAATTCCCTTCCAAGCCACACACAACCTCCCCCCTACCCCGACTTGGAAATTGACTTTCCTTTACTGTCGCTGGGTCAAAATCCTGGAATTCCGTCCCCAACAGCATTGTGGTTGTCCCTACATGACATGCGCTTCAGCTGCTCCAGGCGAAAGGAATTTTGAGAAACGTTTGTATCAATTTGAATTTGAATTTAGCCTTTAATCATCATACATGTGAACTGATTTAAGGTGTAAAAGAAATTTGGATAAATGATTGTTTTGTAAACTAAGGCTAACTTTTTATCTGTTTAAAGCTTTAGAAAACCATTTGTAAAGTCCTATTTACCATTCCTATTAAATCCTTTGATTCTGATTAAAGTTGTCTCTTTCACTAAGTGCAGGCACCTTACTGAAAACTAATCTGCAAAACTAATCAAAGCACGATTTGTGTAATCAAACCACACATTATTACCAGTGTCAATGTACTACCTTCACCAGGGAAAGGGGAAATGTTGGCTCTGCCAATTCAAAACCCCAACAATGCAAGAGATTTTCTAATTCAACTGGGGAAAGCAGAACTGGTGGTGGCAGAGATGACGCAGGGTTATACGAGGGATGAATGTTAATCGTTTTCGAAATTATGTGAAAATTGAACAGCATATGCACATTTTGCAATATTTCAACAATTTAATATTTACATACTGGGCTAAAGAAATGAAATATTAATGTTTCCAAACTCAAAAAGATGTTAATTATGCACCGAGAGGATGCGAGCACATGTTGTGAATGCTGCGGCTCTCCTGGGTTATGTGTTTGTGATGGTGATATTGTTGCTGCTGTATTTGTTACTGCCGTGATACAGTGAGGAGTATTGAATGCTGAAGCATCTCAATGGAGGGCTTAAGGTGCTGTGAGGCTGCACGCACTACCCTTCAGGCTTGCCTCACATGCCCCGTAGCCCAATGGGATAAAGCAAGCCTTTGTCAAGATGAGGAGAAAGTGAGGTCTGCAGATGCTGGAGATCAAAGTTGAAACTTTATTGCTGGAACAGCACAGCAGGTCAGGCAGCATCCAGGGAACAGGAGATTCGACGTTTCGGGCACAGGCCCTTCTTCAGGAATGTCAAGATGAGGAATGGAACAAACCTTTTGAGTTATCATGAACTGAGTCTCAAGTGGATGGCTGACCGTTCAATGCAGAATTTGACAGTGTTGAACTTGCTCAGAGAGGCTGGGCGGAAATAGCTGGTGTTGAGATGTCACACAAGTAAGTTGTGTTAAACTGTCCTGATGTTTAATAGAAAAGGAAAAGTTTAATTTGTGTCGAGCCTTTCATAACATGTGCACGGCATGGCCATGATCATAACTCCAGATTACCCATGGATAAATCACGCTTTCATTCCCATAGGTTAGAAGGCTAAACTGGATGTAAATTCAGTGGCTCTTTGGAGAGAAGGAAGAGAGTGAGAGATCCTAGAATGTCACACTTGATGAAGAGGAATTCAAAGTGATGGACATAAAATGGATTAATATACAACAAAATGAACTATAATCTTTTGGGAGCTTTCCCTGACTATAAACACAATGGGAGAAAGTAGGCAGTCTGAAAGCAAAAGATGTGTTGTGTCTTCTCCTTTTATGGATGCACAGCAGCAGGAGTTAGCCCTGCTCTGCGAGTTCTTGTTAAGGAAGGTGAGTCTAGTGATCTGAAGTACTTATGCGTAGTAGCCAAGGTTCAAGCATTAGTTGCTGTGAAATTCACAGCTGAAGAACCAGATATGGGTTACCCCTGCATTGCAGGTGAAGAAATATTTGACTCTGAGTGGTAGAAGCCAACCAGAGAAGATCATCTGCTTTTCTTGATATTGCTCAAGGGTTACATATTGGCCAGAGCACCGGAGTAGGAGTCTATATCTTCACACTTGCGCTGTGGCACGTTATGCACTTGCCTGGGGAAGGGTGGAGGAGAGACTGGACCTCAGTTTGTTGTCCTTCCTGAAAAGGTAGCTCCTACAACAGTGCAGCATTTCAGTGGCATTGTACTGGAGTGTCGGCCTAGACACTTGTGTACAAGCGACAACATCCTGATTTCCAGGCAGAAGTGCTCCCAGGCAAGCCACAGCTTCCCGGTATTGAGACCAGAGCCTCATAATGGAGGACCATGAAATCAGCTTCAATACGCAGCTAACCTGAGAGCTTTTCACATTGAAGAAGGGTCAGTGGACTCGAAACATTAACTCTGTTTTCTGCCTGTGGTTGCTGAGTTTCTCCAGCAATTTCTGTCAGTGTTTCACACTGATATTAGGATCTGGCACCACTTGTAGGCACAATGCCGACAACCAGAGGCACTTCTGGTCTTACTCACTACAGGTCTGTGGTCCCAGAGGATATTCTTCACATGCATTGCTACCACACCAGTCTTCACTGGTACCACCCAACTTCACCACAGGCATCACCCTGCCCTGTCTATGCCCATGGAAGTCATAACTGCCCTGTGTTTTCAGACATCGACTCATTCCAAACAAGTTCTTTTGGTTCACACAAGTGCACACGATTTTAATGAGAGCTAAGGTTTACACTACCAGTAGCTGCTGGAGGACGGAGTGCTGTGCATCCACAGCTAATCTCCCATTTCTCTTTGCTATTATGGGCTGTCTTGTTTCGACAGCAATTAATTTTGAAAACTGCGAGACGCTATAGAAATCTGATAATTGCATCTAATTCCATGATTGAAATGTTGACAAGCAATTGCACTGAGTAATCAGGATTTCCATTTGAGGCGATTAGCCGAATAACTGTTTGTAAACATATCAGTAAAAGAGACTTATGGATGAAAGCTGCCAATGTAGAGGGCACTATATTGTCTTGCGGGTTCACTCTTTCAATGGTTCAGCAGACGAAAGCAGATCTGGTTTGTACTTGACAAGTAGGGCTGGTTGAGAAAAGCTGTGGGTGACCTTGCGTAATTTTGCTACTGGGGCATGGTTATACTCCATGCCCATCTTCTGCTGTCATGCCACGATGATCGTCTTCCTGCCCTTCTTCAAAGCAGTGCCATGGGACCTGGGCAAAGAGGTGAGGTGTCATTTTAATCATGCAATAAGAAGACGGCACCCCCAACAATGTAACACGCCCCACTACGGCACGGAAATGTCACTATAATATGAGTCTCTGACTATGACTCTATGACTATAAAGTTTTTCTTATGGTCACACCCTGAAATAGGACCTGAACCCACAACATTATGACACAAAGGCAAGGAGGTGACCAACTGAGACACAGCTGACATGGGTAAAAGAACAATTATGAGTACCAATTTCAGATGTGAGGTGCTAGGAGCTGACACAGCAGAGTAATTCCCTCTGTGTGAAAGCTCAATGTGAATGGGGAGGCAATTATTCCACTGTTGTTTACAAGCCCTTCAGACTAACCACTGAGTCAAGAAAAGCAATGGCACGCTTGCCTCGATTGGTCAGAGCACTGAATACAGAAGTGGAGGTGTCACGTTACAGCTGTACAGGACATTGGTCAGGCCACATTTGGAATATTGCATGCAATTCCCGGCCCATCCTACTATAGCAGGAATGTTGTCAAACTGGAAACAGTGCAGAAAAGTGAATTGTCCATGCTAAATTGCCCACTGTGTTCAGGGATGCGTAGGTTAGGAGCATTAGTCAGGGGTAAATGTAGAGTAATAGGGGAATGGCTCTGGGTGGGTTACTCTTTGGAGGGTCAGTGTGAACATGTTGGGCCAATGGCCTGTTACCACACTGTAGCATTCTATGATTCTATGAGAACTGGCTGTTCAACAAATCGTTAAACAGTACAGCTTGAAGAAGGCCATTCAGTCTTACACAACTGTAGTGGCAATTCAATTTATCCCATATAACATTCAGAATTATAAAATCCCTACAGCATGGAAACAGGCCATTTGGCCCATCAGATTCCTGATGAAGGGCTTTTGCCCAAAACATCGATTTTCCTGCTCCACAGATGCTGCCTGACCTGCTGTGCTTTTCCAGCACCACTCTGATCTAAACATTTGCCCCATCAAGTCAACACCAATCCTCCAAATAGCACCCCACCCAGATCCACTCCATCCCTGTAATCCTGCATTTCCCATGACCAATCCACCTAACCTGCACATTAATGACTTGGAAGAGGGAGTCGAAGGGTGGGTCAGTAAATTTGCAGATGATACGAAGATTGGTGGAGTTGTGGATAGTGAGAAGGGCTGTTGTCGGCTGCAAGTGGACTTAGATATGATGCAGAGCTGGGCTGAGGAGTGGCAGATGGAGTTCAACCCTGTCAAGTGTGAGGTTGTCCATTTTGGAAGGACAAATAAGAATGCGGAATACAGGGTTAACGGTAGGGTTCTTAGTAAGGTGGAGGAGCAGAGGGATCTTGGGGTCTATGTTCATAGATCTTGGAAAGTTGCCACTCAGGTGGATAGAGCATGTAAGAAGGCCTATGGTGTATTAGCGTTCACTAGCAGAGGGATTGAATTCAAGAGTCGTGAGATGATGTTGCAGCTGTACAGGACTTTGGTAAGGCCACATTTGGAGTACTGTGTGCAGTTCTGATCGCCTCACTTTAGGAAAGATGTGGAAACTTTGGAGAAAGGGTGGAAGGTATAGGGGAGATGTCAGGGGTGGTTCTTTAACCAGAGAGTGGTGGGGGCATGGAATACGCTGCCTGTGGGAGTGGCAGAGTCAGAATCATTGGTGACCTTTAAGCGGCAATTGGATAGGTACATGGATAGGTGCTTAAGCTAGGACAAATGTTCGGCACAACATCGTGGGCCGAAGGGCCTGTTCTGTGCTGTATTGTTCTATGTTCTATCTTTGGACTGTGGGAAGAAACCGGAGCACCCAGAGGAAACCCACACAGAGATGGAGAGAACTTGCAAACTCCACAGAGAACAGTGGCACGCTGGTGGAATCGAACCCAGTGCTGTAAGAAGCAGTGCTAAACACTGAGCTGCCCCACTCTTAGTAAACCCTCTGAAAGGTTTCACTTTTCAAGTATTTGTAAATTATTGTGAAATCTATTTGTCTTGAGCTATTACTTTTGAAATATGTCCCTTCAAGATTGCAAAATGCAAGTGAGCCAAGTAACTGATATTATCACATGATCACTGGCTCCAGGCTCTGTTCACTATAGCTGTGTCTCAAGATTATTCTGTGTTGTATAAATTAGTTTAGCTGTAAATAAACCCAACATAGATCTTCAATTCACTGGAATCCACAAACTTCCTTTATGTTACAATTAGAAACCACCAGAATATTATTATAGCTTTCACAAAGTACATTACAGATCACGACATCTTCTTGAGGTTTCCCATTAAAAAGCAAAATTCTCCACAAAATCAAATACCTGATGTTGTGGCCAGCTCTCTGCTCTCAGCTATTGATACCTTATGCTTTCCTGGTGTCTTTGTTTCTTTTTGTGATCCCTTTCCTGGCCACTAAATCTCTCACAGCTGAGCTTGGAACTGTGAAAGACATCAAAGGCCAGCTCAGTCCTCTTTTCCTTCTGAAATTACGACTATCCAACTGACCCATCAGTTAGTAAAACGCCTACCATCCTCTAGTTTATGAGTTAACCCTCCATTGCCAGTGAGAGTCAAGTCTCAACTCATATGGCTCCGTTACCCACCGAATAAACACACAATAAGGGCACTTGCTAATTAATTTGTGCACAGATGTATATTAATAGGGCTAAGGTGCCATTTAAATATCTAATTATTTTTAAAACAAGAAGAGTCTGAACTTCCACTATAACTCATTATAATGGCGAATGGACTTTGTTGTCTGAATTAATATTTCCTGTGCGATTCCCAGTATTATGGAGAACATAACCATGCAAAATGCTGAACTCACAAAGAGCTTGTTATAATGACAATGTACTGCACTTCTTTAATGCTTCATTACGTGAAACGAAGACATCAGAAAAGTGAAAGGGGACTAATAGCAGAGACCTGGCTGCAACATCAGGTATTTGACATTATGGAGAAATTTGGGTTTATAATCTTAATGGAAAGCCTCAAAAAGATGTTATAATCTGTAACGTACTTGATGAAGGAATAGTGCTCTGAAAGCTTGCACTCTCAAATAAACCTGTTGGACTATAACCTGGTGTTGTGTGATTTTTTAACTCATTACATGAAGGGAGAAATGGTTGTTAAAGAAACTTTGAACAGCTGGTAATCAGCTGTCTCAATGATCCCTAATGTCAATCAATGCATTTTCCCTAGTTTCTGGAATACAATCCAGACACAGAGTTCTTAATCATTAGCATGTGCAGGGCTTTCACTGTTAAAAAAGGTTCCTCCTGCTGGTGATCAGAGGACCAAAGCCTCCTGTTCTACAACTGCTGAACTTTTAGCTATCTTTTCCTTGTGTTGGAATTTTCATTACCCACGGTTAACCTCCCACTCAGTCGTTCATATTCTTACAAGCTCGGTTTGCACGTTTGTGTGTGAGTTATGGAAGCCTTATTTTGATTTTAAAATTTTTACCTGGATGGGTTTTAGCACAAGAAAACTAACAGCTGACTTGTTTAAATCAAGGAAATTCACCTGGCTAACTCTTTCTACTCACCCGCACATGGTCAAGAGCACACTGAATTGGCAACACATTCTGGTGAAATTTATAAGTTTGGCTTTAATGGAACAAGGGATGGGACAATAGAGGAATCACCCCACCCTCCTTACCTGGTCGAACTATTTGAGATTTTATTTGATGTACAATACTGCGTCAGCCTTTTCTCATGGAAAAGCGCTGGGACCCGGGTTCAATTCCCGCCTCGGGCAACTGTCTGTGTGGAGTTTGCATATTCTCCCTGTGTCTGCGTGGGTTTCCTCCAGGTGCTCCGGTTTCCTCCCTCAGTCCAAAAATGTGCAGGTCAGGTGAATTGTTCACGCTAAATTGCCCATAGTGTTAGGTGCAAAGGTAAATGTAAGGGAATGGGTCTGGGTGGGTTGCTCTTTGGAGGATCCGTGTGGAGTTGTTGGGCCGAAGGGCCTGTTTCCACACTGTAGGGAATCTAATCTAGTCGAAATTGTGTAATTGCAATATTGAAAGTTTATGTCTTGTCTCCAATTTTAATTCTTGTATCTACAAACCGACTCATATGAGTTTTTGCTCTCTGGTAGAAGGATTGAATTTCAGAACCATGAGATCATGCTGCAGCTGTATAAAACTCTGGTGCTGCTGCGCTTGGAGTTTTGTGTACGGTTCTGGTCACCACATTACAGGAAGGTTTGGAAAGGGTTCAGAGGAGATTTACTCGGATGTTGCCTGGTATGGAGGGAAGGTCTTCTGAGGAAAGGCTGAGGGACTTGAGGCTGTTTTTGTTAGAGAGAAGAAGGTTGAGAGGTGACTTAATTGGGACATATAAGATAATCAGAGGGTGAGATAGGTTGGACAGTGAGAGCCTTTTTCTCGGATGGTGACAGCTAGCACAAGGGGACATAGCTTTAAGTTGAGGGATGATAGATATAGGACAGATGTCAGAGGAAATTCCTTTACTCAGAGAGTAGTAAGGGCCTGGAACGCGCTGCCTGCAACAGTAGTAGACTCACCAACTTTAAGGGCATTTAAATGACCATTGGATAGCCATATGGACAAGAATGGAATAGTGTAGGTTAGATGGGCTTCAGATTGGTTCCATAGGTCAGCGTAACATTGAGGGCCGAAGGGACAGTACTGCGCTGTATTGTTCTATGGTGTATGTTCTCTGCACAGGTTGAATAATTGCAGCATCAGTACACAGCCTTTCTTCACTGGACACATATCTGATTGTGGTCGAAAAGTGTGGCGCTGGAAAAGCACAGCAAATCAGGCAGCATCTAAGGAATAAACCTTTCATCAGGAATGTGGGGGGTGGGGAAGTGGGCTGAGAGATAAACAGGAGGGTGTGGATGGGATGGGGGAAGGTTACTGGGAAGGCTATAGGTAGATGGGGGTGATGGTGATAGGTCAGAGGGGAGGGTGAAGTGGATAGATAGGAAGGAAGGTGGACAGGTAGGACAGTTCAAGAGGAGGGTGCTGAGCTGGAAGGTTGGATCTGGGATGAGGTGGGAGGAGGGGAGATGAGGAAACTGGTGAAATTGACATTCATAAATGACGATGCTCTCCAGCATCTGCAGTCCCCATTTCCCATATATCTGATTGTGGTCTAATGCTCGCTATTTGGTCCCCATGTAGACTCTGAATGAAGCTCACACCTTTACTGTCAATGTCACATTTTAGCAACATGTCAACTAACTTTTGGCAATAAACATGATTGAATGTTTTTTCATGGTCTGCGAAGCTTATGTTCTTATCTACTTCCCAATATTTATTGGAGATGGTACTTTGGTTCCATTCAAGCCTAAATCCAGATTGCAATTCACTAATTCCTGCTTCAAATGTGGCATTTCGTTTTGTAATGAATTTCAATATTACTTTAATGAGATGACTCATTAACCTTATATATTGCTTTAACTTCTAATGAATGCCTCAAGTCACTTTGGTATGTATTTGGTTTCAAATTTCTGGTTTTGCTCCTAAGTTGGTTTCTTCAAATACTTTTAACTGTTCTGCTCCTATTTCATCTCTATCCTAAATTGGGCCTGCACTCATCAATTTGAAATATTCTTTGTGTCTGACAGCATAATGTTTGGTTCATTGTTTGCCTCTATACCTTGAGATCTTTCATGATTTAGATAATCATTCTGATTTTTTAACAATCCTATTCAACTGCATTCTTTTCAATTGCAGTATTTTCCCAGTTATCTCATTTAAGTGTTGTTATCCTGTTCTTCCTATCAGTCAAAGATTTCACCGTCTCATGCATCATTCTCATTTTGCAATTCATTTCCAGCTCCAACACTCCATCACATCTCCTGATATGTTATGATCCAATTAAATCCACTGATGTGCTAATTGTAATGGGCAAATTCAATGGTAAACTCGATGAAGAAAGATTAGGAACATGTCGATCAAAACAGCCTTGATCGTGAAATGAAAGAGCAGAGAACCTGATACAATTTTAAAATTCTAACAGGAGCAAATAAGGTAAACACAGGAAAGATGCTCCTGATGAGTCAAGAACCAGTCTAAGGATAGAGGATAGGATATTTAGGACTGAGGTGGGGCGAACTGAACAGGATAGAGTCATCGAGTCATACACCATAGAAACAGACCCTTCCGTCTAACCAGTCTGTGATTTCTGATTAAACTTGTCCCACCTGCTTGCGCTTGGCCCATATGCTTCCAAACCTTTCCTATTCATGTACTTATCCAAATGTCTTTGAAATGTTGTAACTGTACCTGCATCAACTATTTCCTCTGGAATTGTGTTGCTGGAAAAGTACAGCAGATCAGGCAGCATCCGAGGAGCAGGAAAATCGATGTCTCGGGCCGGGGTCCTTCATCCTGATGAAGGGCTCCGGCCCGAAATGTCGATTTTCCTGCTCCTCGGATTGCTGCCTGACCTGCTGTGATTTTCCAGCAACATAAACTCAACTCTGATATCCGACACCTGTAGACCTCACCGTCACCTATTTCCTCTGGAAGTCCATTCCAAACACGAACCACTCTTTGTGTAAAAGGTTTGCCCCATGTCTTTTTTAAGTCTTTTTCTTCTCACCTTAAAAATATACCCACTAGTGTTGAAATCCCCCACTCCAGGGGTAAGACACCTGTTATTCACCTCACCTATCTCCCTCATGACTTTATAAACCTCCATGAGGTTACCACTCAATCTTCGACGTTCCAGTGAAAAAAGTCCCAGCTTATACCAGCCTCTTTGTATTCCCGGCAATATCCTGGTAAATCTTTCCTGAACCCTCTTCAGTTTAATAATATCCTCCCTATAACAAGGCAAAGAGAAAGCAAGGACTACAGATTAGATTAGATTACTTACAGTGTGGAAACAGGCCCTTCGGCCCAACAAGTCCACACCGACCCGCCGAAGCGCAAAAAGGTTTGCCCCATGTCTTTTTTAAGTCTTTCTCTTCTCACCTTAAAAATATACCCACTAGTGTTGAAATCCCCCACTCCAGGGATAAGACACCTGTTATTCACCTCACCTATCTCCCTCATGACTTTATAAACCTCCATGAGGTTGTCACTCAATCTTCGACGTTCCAGTGAAAAAAGTCCCAGCCGAGACCAGCCTCTTTGTATTCCTGGCAATATCCTGGTAAATCTTTCCTGAACCCTCTTCAGTTTAATAATATCCTCCCTATAACAAGGCAAAGAGAAAGCAAGGACTACAGATGCTGGAGATCAAAGTTGAAGAGTGTGGTGCTGGAAAAGCACAGCTGGTCAGGCAGCGTCCAAGGTGCAGGAGAGTTGACGTTTCGAGCATAACCTCCTGATGTGATTTTCCAGCACCACACTTTTCAACTATAACCGGGTGACCAGAACTGGACACAGTATTCTAGGAAAGGCCTCACCAGCAACCTTCTGTACAACGTGAACATGATGTCCCACCTCCTATACTCCATGCACTGACCAGTGTACCAATGCCTTCTTCACTACCCTATATACCTGTAACTCCACCTTCAAGGAACTATGAACCTGTACCTCAAGATCCCTTTGTTCGGCAACACTCCCCAGGATCCTACCATTAATATATTAATTCAGCCCTGGTTTGCATTACAAAGATGAAACACCTCACATTTATCTAAATTAAGCTCCATCTGCCACACCTCGGCCTCTTGTTGTCACACCTTTGAAAGCCTCACAATTCTCAGATGTCCCATTACCTCCACTCTACCCCAACGAACTTCTGAAAGTTCTTATGTCATACCATTACAATTAGCCTTGCTCAATTAAAAACTTTAACTTTTGTTGCTGTAGTCAAATCAAAGGGGGGGCTGAGAAGCCAGTTAGACCAGGCACGCTTGCAATCTGTGAATTTGCATCTCGGAACAGCTCGGGCAGAGAAGCTGGCATCTGAGATACACACACAACTCTCGCAGTCTGGCTGCAAATCACGCAGTATCGTCTGGCTTGCAGCATTGCCAGCTCATTAGCCTTGTTACACTTCAGTATATTTAATTCACTCGTTTTAATTAAGAGTCTACATGCTGAGCTTTAAATGCAATATTAATGGGCACTGATACATTGTAAAGGTCGGGATTTCCAAAATCTGAGTGATTTCAAACCCCAATCCCTGGTCTCCCTTTGTTGAAACTGCTGGCAAGAATCCTGAGGACCCTGGGTACAAAATGAGATGAATTGCTCAGGTCATCCGTTCTAACATGGGTATGATGAGGCAAAAGGCCTCCCTGTATACCGTAAATTTCCAACATTCTATTTAAACAGGGCTCTCCTCTGATGCCTCGAGATGCTGATTGGGAGTGATCTCCCCTGCTTTGCTAACTCGGTCCGGGGAGGTCGGCACTTTTCCGAAAGCGAGAAGGGAGAAGTTCACACATGAGAAGATTAAGGCCTTTGCTACATTCCAAGCCATAGGATGTACAGCGGTGTCGATGGAGAAACAGTCTCCAAACTCTGAGAGCTATCTGACAAGATTGACAAAAGGTACAACTCAAAGATGTGAATGAGCCATCCAGTCAATAAAGGTGTAGTGTTGGTAGTGAGGTCAGCTAAGCAGACCTCATAGAGCGCGAGTTCCCTGATTGGGGCTGTTAACCTGGTCCAATCAGGGAGTCCTGGCTGACAGATATAAAGAAGAGTGTTGTCTTTCACTGTAAAACAAAAGAAAAAAAAAGAAAAAAATAATAAAGAAGAGTGTAAGGGGTTCTGTTCACTCTCAGAGTTGGCTCTGAGGGAGTTGGATCAGTGTCAGCATGTACAGATAAATGGTGACTTGGTGACAGGATACTGGCGTTTGTTGTGTTATTTCAAAATGCTCCATGCCTTTTTTTTTGTAAGACCAAAGTGATTTTTTTTCTGTCGGATTGTTTTGAAACCCGACTGAAAACGACGTGGCAGCTCGAAAAACTGAATGCCCTGCTGGCACTCAGTCTCATGTCATCGGTTGACCCAAGTAATCCTCTATGAAAAAGAAGCTGAATAAAATATTCAAAAACCAAGGGCACCACTGTGCCACTGAGCGTTACGTTAGTGTGAGAAGAAAGAGGTTAAATTTGAGGATTTGTTGGAAGGTATATCATGAAAATGCCTGCCTTAAAAAGCACAGAATTCCTGAATATCCTCATGTTTTTTTCAATGAGCAGGAAAATGACTCTTACACGATGAAGTTAAAAGACTATTGCTGCACACATAGAAAATATGGACTTAATTTTGTAGTAAGTATTGCACTGGAGGTATTTTCTGTTTCTTAAATATTATTGTTTTCTTCATATCTGCAGAATAAGTCAATTCACTTCAAGTTGAATATTGAAACAAATGGGTGTTGCTATGGATTATATTCAAGAGAGCTAATCATGTATGTACCTTCAAATGCAGTGCAGCAGCAGGGGTTTGAAAACTCAATGCTCATTCACTTTCTGTTTGGCAGGGAAAGATCCATTTGACTAAAATGACACTGTGCGTCCCAGTCAGCAACTCACAGCAGATCCTTGGGATTTGCTCCTCTTGGCTTTGGCATTCAAGTAGGTAAGACTCAACCCTTCAGCTTAAATGATGAGGCACAAAGTTTCTGGACCTGATTTGCAAGAAGTGAGTGAGCTTTCCCTCTCTCCCTCCCTCTCCTTGAGGACTTTGAGGTAATTTGGCACTCCGTGATCAAGGCCCACTGAGCAGCTGAAAAGGGGCCTTCGTTTTTTTTTAAAAGCCCGTTCAACACTGTCAGGATTTCTCAAAGTGCTCCAGCAGCAGTGAGGTACTTTATTAAAGTATTTTATCTCAAAATGTTATAATGTAAATCACAAATGTTGGGGATCAATTTACAGGATGCAAGGGAGAGACCAGGCCTTGGATTGTGGACGGTGAGGGGGTGGGGAAGCTGGGTTGCTAGGAAATGTGAAAGTTGGAAGCACAGTTTGCAAAGAGTTTGAGGAGATTAATTTGCGCCCATCATTCTTGCCTGCTCTAGTTGTCACATTTTACCAATATGGTGGCAATGTGCTTCTGGATGGAAATATTCAAGCATTCGGTCTTTCATATTCGGGCAGATCAGGAACATGTTCCATTATGTGGCAACAGGGAACAAAATGGCTTTTAGAGTCGTGGAGTTGTACAGCAACATCGGTCCAACCTGTCCTTGCTGACCAGATATCCTAAATTAATCTAATTTCATTTGTAGCATTTGCCCATATATCTCTAAAGCCTTCCTAACTTTAAAAACCCATCCTATCTCTTTAAACCCTTCCTATTTATATACCCATCCAAATGCCTTTTAAATATTGCAATTGTACCAGCCTCCACCATGTCCTCTGGCAGCTCATTCCATACACACATCACCTTGTGTGTGAAAAGGTTGCCCTTTAGGTCTCTTTTATATCTTTCCCCTCTCACATTAAACCTTATACTCTTGGACTCTCTTACGCTGGGGAAAAGACCTCGACTATTCACTTTATCCATGCCCCTTATAAATCTCTGTAAGGCTACCCCCTCAGCCTCCGACGCTCCAGGGAAAATAGTCCCAGCCTCTGTCTATAACACTCCCCCTCCAACCTTGGCAACATCCTTGTAAATCGTTTCTGCACCCTTTCAAGTTTAAACATTGTTCCTGTAGCAGTGAGACCAGAATTGAACATAGTTTTCAAAGAGAGGCCTAGCCAATGTCCTGTATAATTGCAACATGTTGTGAGGCTGAAGGAAGCCACGAACCGTTATGCTTTAAACACTTCAGCAACTAGGGGGGTGGTCTTGGTTGAAGAAGGTCCTTGCAATGATCTTCACTGTCGCAGATAGCCAGAGGACTCCTCTGTAGCTGTCTCAGTCGGGCCTATGGCCCTCTGTGAAAATAGTTACAATGACAGTACCCCTCAAATGCTCTGTCATGTTCTCCTCTTACCAGCTGAGGGATACAGGGTTGTGTAGCAATGCCAGGCGTGTATCATCACTCTGTCTCAGATGTTTGTTGGATTCTGTTTGCTCAGGAAGATTCGTTGAACTTCAGTTATTGAATGGTTTTTACAACTTTGCTCTGGATTTAGCAAACAGCACGGATGAGCTGTGCAGGCTGTTGAGGAATGGGATTGAGGATGTTAATTCAGAAGACAGAGTCTCCGTTGAGGAGTTCTTCAAAGTATTCTGCCTGAGTACTGACTAACCCACCCTGTCCTCAATGGGCTCCCTTCCATGCCTATCTCTCAGTGAGGCCAGCCATTCAACCCACCGAGGGTCACGCCAACAATAAAAAACTGCACAAAGTTTCAGTATTTTCGAGTTTTCCAGTGTTTTCTCTATCCGTTGTTTGTTGTTTATGTCAGGGGTTTTAATGGTGTAGTGTGCGTTACTTTGAGGTAGGGTGAAATGTGCAGTCTGAGAAATCTTCGTGCTTATGTTTGTTAGGTCCTGTATCTTTTGGTCATTAATGTAGCATCGGTCAGACTGTTGCCAGGGAGAAAGGCCAAGGAGCCTCTTTGCAGGTTATTCTTATGGTGGACTTCAAGATCCACCGGGTGCTAAGGACCGGCAGTAAGTATTAAGAGGGTGGAATTTGAGAGATTGGCAGAGAGGAACAAATTGAGATTGTCCGCCTCGGTGGGATCTTTGAGCCCTTCAATGTTAATGTTCCTCACCACCACTGTTGAGGGAGATGATAGGTTAGGTGCGTTGGCCTTTGGTCAAGCAGCCATTGGTCATTATCATGCCAATTCCTCATTCGGGTGAGACAGGCAGTCATGGAGTCATTAATCAGAAAGTCAACTCTTGTGGAGATTTTTGTATTACCATCCAGAAATATACAAGGACAGGGATTTGAAAGCCAGTTTCAACTCTACTGGAGTGGACTTGTGGGGACTGCATGTTTTTGGCTGTGCCAGGTTTGGTTTGAATGATAGCATGCTGTGAAGATCACAGTTGAAGAACTATCCCTATTTTTGAATGTCTGCAAGCACATTGGGCCTTTCTGTTTGGATATTTTGGGACCAGTGACCATAGTTCTATCAATTTTAAAACAGTTATGGGGAGGGATAAAACTGGTCCACAGGTTCAAGTTCTAAACTGGGGCAAGGTGGATTTTGATGGAATTAGACAGGAGTTTGCAGGGGTTGATTGGATTTGTTTGTTTGCAGGCAAAGGGACCTCCAGCAATTGGGAGGCCTTTAAAAGTGAGATAGCTGGAGTTCAAGGTCTATATGTTCCCGTGAGGGTGAAGGGCAAGGTTGGCAGGAATATGAAACCCTGGATGACAAGAGATATTGAGGCTTTCACCAGAGAAAAGGAGGAGGCATGGCTCAGGTACAGGCAGCTGGGCTCACTGGAATCCCTAGTACTGAAGGAGGAAATCAGGAGGGTGAAAAGATAGGAGTGCGAGATAGCTTTGCCCGAGAAGGTCAGGGTGAATCCAAAGAGGTTCTTTAAGTACATTATAAGAAAAAGAATTACGAGAGAGAATAGGGGCCTTCAAGGACCAAAGTAGACATGTATGTGCAGAACACCGGGAGATGGTGAGGTTCTCAATGAATATTTCTCCTCCGTGTTTAACTGTGGAGAAAGACATGAAGACTTAGGAACTTGTGGAAGTTAGTGCTAATATCTTAGGTACAGTCCATACCACAGTAGAACAGGTGTTGGACAGTGTTAGAATGTATGAAGTTGAGTAAATCTCCTGGTCCTGACCAGATATATCCAAGAACACTACAAGAGGCTACAGAAGAAATTGCAGAGACCCTGGCTGATATTTTTGCATCATCATTAGCCAGAGGTGAGGTCCCAGAAGCCTGGAGGGTAGTGAATGTTGTACTATTATTCAAGAAAGGCTGCAAAGAAAAGCCTGGGGACTATAGCCCAGTAAGCTTAACATCTGTGGTGGGTAAGTTACTTGAGAAGATTCTGAGAGAATAAGATCTACGTGCATTTGGAAAGACAGCATTTGATTAGGAGTAGTCAGCATGGCTTTGTGTGTGGGAGATCATGCCTCACAAATTTGTTAAGAGTTCTTTGGTGAAGTGACCAGGAAGGTTGACAAGGGCAGGGCATTAGACGTAGTCTGTATGAATTTCAGTAAGGCCTTTGATAAGCTCCACATGGTAGGCTGCTCTGAATAGTTTGATCACATGGAATCCAGGGGGAGCTGGCAAATTGGACACAAAATATGCTTGGTAGGAAGCAGAGGGTAATAGTGGAAGGATCCTTGTTGGACTGGAGGCCTGTGACGAGTGGAGCGCCTCAGGGGTCAGTGCTGGGCCCATTGCTGTTTGTTATCTATATCAATGATTTGGATGAGGATGTACAAGGCATGAGAGTTTCAAGAAAGTGAGGACTGCAGATGCTGGAGATCAGAGCTGAAAAATGTGTTGCTGGAAAAGCGCAGCAGGTCAGGCAGCATCAAAGGAGCAGGAGAATCGACGTTTTGGGCATAAGCCCTTCTTGGGGCTTATGCCCGAAACGTCGATTCTCCTGCTCCTTTGATGCTGCCTGACCTGCTGCGCTTTTCCAGCAGATGACACAAAAATGGACGGTATCGTGGACAGTGAGGAAGGTTATCAGATATTGCAGCAGGACCTTGATCAGCTGGGGAAGTGAGCCAAGAAATGGCAAATGGAGTTTAATACAGATGTGTGTAAGGTCTTGCATTTTGGAAAGTCAAATTAAGGTCGGAGTTTCCTGGTGAATGGTAGGGCCTTATAGAGTATAGTGGAACAGAGGGATCATGGTGGTCAGGTGCACGGTTCTCTGCAAGTGGACTCACAGGTAGACAGGGTAGTGAAGATGGCTTTTGACACACTGACCTTCATCAGTCAGCATTGAGTATAGGAGTTGGGAAATTATGTTGCAGTTATACAGGATGTTGGTGAAGCCAGACTTAGAGAATTGTATTCAGTTTTGGTCACCTTACGATAGGAAGGATGTTATTAAACTGGAAAGAGTGCAGAAGAAATTTACAAGGATGTTGCCAGGACTCAATGGTCTGAGTTATAGGGAGAGGTTGGACAAGCAGGACTTTTTCTTTAGAGTGTAGGAGACTGAGGGGGTACATTTTAGAAGTGTATAAGATCATGAGAGACATGGATAGGGTGAATGCAGTTAGTCTTTCTCCCAGGGCTGGAGAATCGGGAGAAGGTGAAGACTGCAGATGCTGGAGATCAGAGCTGAAAAATGTGTTGCTGGAAAAGCGCAGCAGGTCAGGCAGCATCCAAGGAGCAGGAGAATCGACGTTTCGGGCATAAGCCCTTCTTTGGGCTTATGCCCGAAACGTCGATTCTCCTGCTCCTTTAATGCTGCCTGACCTGCTGCGCTTTTCCAGCAACACATGATTACTAAATTTGCAGATGACACCAAAATGGACGGTATCGTGGACAGTGAGGAAGGTTCTCAGATATTGCAGCAGGATCTTGATCAGCTGGGGAAGTGAGCCAAGAAATGGCAAATGGAGTTTAATACAGATGAGTGTGAGGTCTTGCATTTTGGAAAGTCAAATTAAGGTCGGAGTTTCCTGGTGAATGGTAGGGCCTTATAGAATATAGTGGAACAGAGGGATCATGGTGGTCAGGTCCATGGTTCTCTGAAAGTGGACTCACAGGTAGACAGGGCAGTGAAGATGGCTTTTGGCACACTGACCTTCATCAGTCAGCATTGAGTATAGGAGTTGGGAAATTATGTTGCAGTTATATAGGATGTTGGTGAAGCCAGACTTAGAGAATTGCATTCAGTTTTGGTCACCTTACTAGAAAGGAAGGATGTTATTAAACTGGAAAGAGTACAGAAGAAATTTACAAGGATGTTGCCAGGACTCAATGGTCTGAGTTATAGGGAGAGGTTGGACAAGCAGGACTTTTTTTTAGAGCGTAGGAGACTGAGGGGGTACATTTTAGAAGTGTATAAGATCATGAGAGACATGGATAGGGTGAATGCAGTTAGTCTTTCTCCCAGGGCTGGAGAATCGAGGACTAGAGGGCATCAGTTTAAGGTTAGAGGGGAATCAGTAAAAGGGAACCTGAGGGGCAACTTTTTTACACAGAGGGTGGTATGTATATGGAATGAGTTACCAGTGGAAGTAGTTGAGGCAGGTACATTAACAACATTTAAAAGCCATTTGAACAAATACATGGATAGGAAAGGATTAGAAGGATATTAGAAGGGCCAAATGCAGGGAAATTGGGTCAGTGTAGATGGACATTTTTGGTTGGCACAGTCCATTTGGGGCCAAAGGGCCTGTCTCTGTGCTGTAGGACTCTATGACTCTATGTCCATATATTCATAGCTTCGAAAAAACTGCAAGTAAGCCACACCGCAAACTTGATTGCGAATCTGAAATCTGATGGTTTTCTGGCTTGTTCCATGAAGCAGTATCCTTTGGATAACCAGCAAGTTTACAAATGAGAAACAACAAAACTCAAGCTTTAGAAAGCTGGCTTGCACAAAGATTTAAATCTCCCATGGCACAACTCCCAGACTTGTTACATTTTATTGTCTTTTGATGTGCCATTTATGACCAATAACATTAATGTCTCATCTCTGCACTTCCCAAATTCCCAAATCAAGGCATGGCTCCTCATGTAATTTTGGTAGATATATAAGGTTAACTCATTGTGCCTCCTAATAACTAATCCTATAAAATGGTATGATGAATGAGGTTAGTTTCCTTCAAAGGAAAATAACATACTTGCATTTATATAACTCTTTCCACAATTCTACGACAACTGCAATCAATTAAAAACTTTTGAAGTGTACTCACTATTGCAAAGTAGCAACTGCAGCAGCCAGTTTGTGTTCAGCAAGCTCCAGTAGTGACAATGACAAAATTTATTGGCATTGGTTGAGGTACAAATAATGCCCAAGGCACCAACATTGCGAAGGTGTCTTTAACTTGCATCTCTCGGAATAGATTGGACCTCAGTTTTACAGAATTCCAGGTTTGTACTACATGTTTTATGAAGAAGTTTTGCTGAACCACTCAAATGGCTAAGTTTAATCTTTAAGGTTATTACCCCCTTGTAGTAGATCCTTCCAACGGGGAGTTTACATATTTCTACTTTATCAAAAACGTTCAATCATTTTAAACACTTCAATTAGATCACTTCAAAAACACCCGGGTGGATTCACACAGCATGGAGTCAGACTCTTTGGTCCAACTCATCCATGCTGTCCAGACATCCCAATCTGACCTAGTCCCATTGGCCAGCACAAGGTCCATATCCCTCTCAATCTTTCTACTCATTTAAATGCCATTAAAATGTTGCAACTGTACAAGCTTCCACCACTTCCTCTGGCAGCTTATTCTGTACGCACCTTATCCTCTGCGTGAAAAAGATAGTTTTCAGGTTTCCCCTCTCACCTTAAACCTATACCCTCTTGTTTTGGATTCACCTTCCCCAGCAAAAAAGACCAAGGCTATTCACCCTATCTATGCCCTTCATGATTTTATAAGCCTGGATAAGGACACCATGCAAAGGGATACAAGCAACCTGTCCTCATAATGTAACCTTTTTAGCCCCAGTACCTGTCTGTATTCATTCCCCTCAAGATCAATGTAGCCAGTGTCCTGAGGACTCAGCCCAGACCTGAACTGATATTCCAAATAAGGACTGACCAAATCTCTGTCAATCCATGCCATCACTTGCAACCTTTTGCATGCCATGAAATGTCCCCAAGTCAAGAGAGTAAAACAAAGGTACTTTCTGAGCTATTTTGCTTTCACTGATTCAAATGATTTTTAAGGACACTAAGGGCCATGCCAAGATTTCCGTTAAATGAATTCCTCAATTCTGGCCCTTCAGCAGCAGCGCTATTTTGTGAATTTGGAGTAAACTGCAGAAGACCAGAAGAGGTAATTATTTTACCAGTGTCTAATCGCAAAATGCAATCACCTTGATGAAGCTGCATGAAGCTCTATTCCCAGTTGGTTTGAGAAGGTGGCGATAAGCAATCTCCGAGAGAGGCAGCTCCAATGAAGAGTCATCTAGACTCGAAACATTCGCTTGCTTTCTCTCCATGCATGCTGCCTGACCCCTCTGTGATCTCCAGCATTTTCTGTTTTCAGTCCTAGATTCAGATTGATCCCTGAGGGTGATGGTTCTTCGACAGTGACATTAGAAATGGAGCTCCATGGTTTTCACCATGATAACGGATTTATGTGTTTAATCCGATGTGTGGATCATTGATTATTGTGCTGTGCAATCTTACCCTGATTGGAGCTGGAGCACTTACTTGACAGTTGAGTGACCACTTCAGACGGTGTTAGGATTAGGATTAGTGCAGGTGACAGATTCCCTCCTGTGAAGAACATTAGTGAACCATTTGAGCCAGCCCAATAGACTTGATAATTGCTGTCTCATACTTTTCAACTTCAAAGGAGTTGATCATCGGATGTTCACTTCATCGATCATCAGTACAGGAGAAGGGGCAGTGATATTTAAGATCTTTAATTTCATGATTATTGCCAAAACGCATTTCCACAAATGCCAATTTAAATGGAATTGTCATTGTATTAATTATGTGTGCTATTCTCCTCAGCAGCACCTTGTTTCTTTTTGGATTTATTAGCGACCATCTTTATATTTATGGTGGCAAGGCACACTCTCCCTTCAAAGCTTGAGAACTTAAAATGTCAATCTAAGATTATTGGTAGCATTGCATCTCTCAGTCAGAAGGCTGTGAGTTCAAGTTCTTGATACTTGCGTATGTAGCCTTGGCTGACAATCTGCTGTGACACTGTCAGAGGTGTGAGATCCCTCACTGACTCGCAAAATACCCCATGGCACTATCGAAATCGGTGTAAAGGAGTTCTCCCAGACTCCGCCCAACTGTTTTCCTTCAGCCGAAAACATAACACTTGGTTCTTTATCTAATTGCCAAAAAAACCTTTGCAATAGGATGAATGAGCTCATGGCCAAAATAAAAATGGAATTACTCTTGCGGGTACATAGCTACAAGATGGCCAAGCTTGCAAAATTAATATTCTAGGTTTCATCACCTTTTTTGAAAAGGAAGACCAAATGGAAAAGGAGGAAGAGTATCACAGGTGGTGAAGGATGCCATAAGGACAAAACGAGTGGCATAACAGACAGCGAAGATTGTTCCGCAAGATCACAAAAGGATCATGATCATTTGGGACAATGGGCTGAGGAGTGGCAGATGAAATTTAATTTGGATAAAGGTGAGGTATTGTAATTTGGCAAAATATACAAGGACAGGACTTATACAATTAAAAGTGTGGCCTTGGGTAATGCTGTGGAACAGAGAGACCAAGAGGTTCATATACATAATTCTTTGACATCACATACAGACAGTGTGGTTAAGTAGATGTACAGCACGAAAACAGACCCTTCAGTCCAACTTGTCCATGCTGACCAGATAGCCCAACCCAATCTAGCCCCACCTGCCAGCACCTGACCCATATCCCTCCAAACCCTCCCTATTCATATACCCATCCAAATGCCTCTTAAATCTTGCACTTGTACCAGCCTCTGCCAGTTCCTCTGGCAGCTCATTCCATACACTCACCACTCTCTGTGTGAAAAAATTGCCCCTTTGGTCACTTTTATATCTTTCCCCTCTCACCCTAAACCTATGTGCTCTAGTTCTGGGCTCCCCCACCCCAGAGAATAGACTTTGTCAATTTATCCTATCCATGCCCCTCATGATTTTATAAACCTCTATAATGTCACCCCTCAGCCTCCGTTGCTCCAGGGAAAATAGCCCCAGCCTGTTCAACCTCTCCCTGTAGCTCAAATCCTCCAATGTTGGCAACACCCTTAGAAATCTTTTCTGGACCCTTTCAAGTTTCATACATCCTTCCGATAGGAAGGAGACCAGAATTGCACACAATATTCCAACTGTGGTCTAACCAATGTTCTGTACAGCCGCAACATGACCTCCCAACTCCTGTACTCAATAGTCTGACCACAAAGACAAGCGTACCAAACGCCTTCTTCACTATCCTATCTACTTGAAACTCCACGTTCAAGAAGCTATGAACCTGGACTCCAAGGTTTCTTTGTTCAACAAGTCTCCCTAGGACTTTACCACTAAGTGTATAAGTCCTGGTAAGATTTGCTTTCCCAAAATGCAGCACCTCGCATTTATCTAAATTAAACTCAATCTGCCACTCCTCAGCCCATTGGCTCCTCAGATCAAGATCTCGTTGTAATCCGAGGTACTGTGTACAGTTTTGGTTGCCCTTATATGAAGGATATTATTAAGCTAGAAAGAATTCAGAAAAGATTTACAATGTTGTCAGGAATGGAGGGATTGGGTTATAGGGAGAGGCTGGATAATTTGGGACTTTTTTCACTGGAGAGTAGGAGGTTGAAGGGGGACCTCACGGAAGTTTATAAGGTCCTGGTAAGGTGAATTATTGATAAGGTTAATGGCACCTAGGGTTGGGGATTTCAAGACGAGGGCATATTGTTAAGATGAGAGGAGAAAGATTTAAAAAGTCATGAGGGGCAACTTTTTCACACAGAGAGTGGTTCGTGTGGGGAATGAACTTCCAAAGGAAGTGGTGGATGCGGGCCACGTTACAACTTTGAAAATACATTTGGGTATATACAGGAATAAGAAATGTTTGGAGGGATTTGGGTTAAGCACAGGCAGGTGGGGCTAGTTTAGTTTGGGATTATAGTCAGCATGAATTGGTTGGACCAAAGAGACTGTTTCTGAACTGTATGACTCTACAAGTCTGTGGCAGTAGTGAGAAAGGACCTTGACTTAGATGATCATGAAATACATGTAGTATGGATGGAGATTAGAAACGATCAGAAAAGATTAAAACATGGGTCAGAAAATGCTCAAGAATAATTTGTTGGAGTCCAAACAGTAATTATACAGTTTATACAGTATAGTTACACATTAATACAACAGGGTATTTTAACAAGAAATGATGGAGTTCACAACAAAGACAATAATAATTGTGGAGGATATTAATCTTCTTATTGACTGGACTACTCAAATTAGGAGAGGTGATCTGGAAGGTGAGTTGTGTTTTCTGGAACAATATGTAGTGAACCAACTAAGGAGAGAGACATTTGCGATCTAAAATAATGCAATGAGACAGGGTTAATTTGTAATCTCTTAGTAAAAGGTCCACTGGAAAAAAAGTGATCATAATGCAATGAATTTGATATTATGTTTGAAATTGATATCCTCCAATCGAGAAAAATTCTCAATTTAATCAAAGCCAATTGCATAAATAAGAGCAGAGAGCTGACTACAACCGATTGTGGGGGTAGATTAAAATGTTTGGGGAACATTGGAAACATTTAAAGAAACAATTCAAAACATTCAACAAAAATACATTCCATTAAATACTCCTCTGCATACTCTAGAAGTTAAGTATAGCATTGGGTTCAAAATGAATAGTTTATAACATAATAAAGAATAATACTGAGGCTGAGGATAAGGACTATTTACAAAGCACCCACCAAGAGGTTGATACAAAGGGAAAAAAGGAATATATGAATAAACTAGTCAGGAGTATAAAAACAGATTGTAAGAATTGTATAAGTATGTAGAAAAGAGGATACTTAAATACTAGTCCCTTAGAGGCAGAGACAGGAGAAATTACCATGAGAATGGGGAAAAGCAAAGACTTTGAACATTTAATGTTTGTTTATAACATCACAGTAGAAAATGGGCTGGCATGGTGGCTCATTGGTAGCATGCTGCTTCACAGTACCAGGAACCTGGGTTTGATTCCACTGTCAGTTCACTGTGTGGAGTTTGCACATTCCCTCTGTGTCTCCAGGTACTCCAGATCCCCCCCATAGTGTAAAGATGTCCAGGTAAGATGGATTGGCCATGTTAAATTGCCCATAGTCTCCAGGGATATGCAGGCCAGGGGGGTTAGCCATGGGAAAGGCAGGGATAGGGTTGGTGTGGATGAGCCAAATGGCCTGGTTCCCCACTATTGGGATTCTCTGATCCCTGAAAATACAAATTAACAAACTAGAAGTAAGCAAGGAACAGATAAGAGTGAGGAACAAAAGCTAATTATTTTCAATTGAGAAAAAAATTATTGGAAGAACTTCAAGGACTAAAATCTAACAAATCCCCAGGACCTGATGGCCAACATCCGAAGATTCTGAAAGATGTGGTCACAGAGATAGTGAATACACTGGTTACGAGTTTCCAATTTCCCCAGATTGTAGAATAGTCCAAGCAGATTGGAAGCTGGAAAATCTAACTCTGTGAATCAAAAAAAAGGATGGAAAATGAAAGCAAGCAACTGCAGGCTGGTTGGCTTCTCAACAGCCATTAGGAACAGACTGTAAACATTCATTCAGTAAGTTTTAAGACAGTACTCAGAAATTGTAGGATGGTCAGACAAAATCAAGATGGCTTTATGAAAGGGAAATGGTGTTTGACAAATTTATTTTTGTATGTTTTGAAAATGCGTAGGTGATGAAGAACGAGTTGGGGTAATTTATGAGAATGATTTTGCATGATTTCTGTTAACAGACAGGAAGGAAAGAATAGGAATAAATAGGACATTTTTCAGATTGGCAGGTTGTGACCATAGAGTGCTACAATGATCAGGGCTGGGGCTTTAGCTATATATAATCTGCATAAATGATGTACAGTTCATTTTGCTATAACATGCGTTTCGTTAATGCAAATTTGCTGTGACGCAATTGACAAATTGGAGCCAATGTTTCTAAAGCACAAATTTTAGAAACGTGTGTTGGCTGTGACGTGATTACATTGCCAACACTTTAAGCACTGTTTCTAAAGCATGGTCTTTCTATAATGTGGGCTTGCACAAGAACGCAACCATCACATTATAGAAGAACTGACTGTATAGAAAAACGAGACCCCGAGTAATGTTGCTAAGTTTGATGATGATACTGAGCTGGGTGGAAATGTAAGCCGTAAGAAAGACACAAAAAGACTTCAAAGAGACAGGCAGGTTAATTAAGTGGGCAACAAGGTGGCCAGTCGAGTAATGTGGGGGTGGTGTGAATTCACTTTGATCATAAGAATAAAAAAGACTTGTTTTAAAGACATTAAACTAGTAACTGTCAATGTTCAGAAGCATGCTTGTGCAAGGAACACAGAGAGTATGATCAGAAAGCAATTAGGAAGGCAGATGGTATATTGGCCTTTTATCACAAGGGCAATGTAATCCCTGTGTTGAACTTTACTCCTCAGGTAGACTGGATTTAGCAAACTGAAAAAAGATGGTCAGACAGAGGAGTACATAGAAAACGTTCATGACTACTTCCTAGAACAACACATTGAGAAATCAATTGGGGGTAAAGCTTTTTGAGAACTAGTGTTTTGGAAGGAGACAGGGTTAATGAGTAATCTCACAGTAAGCGATCTACCGAGGGACAAGTGCAAGAATAAGGGAGCCTTGGTACAGGTGCACCTGGTTTTAGTGAGACCACATGCAGAATACTGTGTATAGTTTTGGTTTCATATTTCGGGAAGGATATACTTACTTATACTGATCAATATGGGGAAATAAATATACATATATACCTGGAGACAGTAGAGTGAAGGTTTCCTAGATTAGTGCCCTGGGATGGGACAAGATGATAATCTGTGAATATTGGTCCTGTGTTTTCTGGGGCTTGGTAGAGTGAGACAAGGATCCCACTGAAGCATAAAAGACTTTGAAGTAACTTGGAAGGCTGGGCTCTGAGAGTCTTTATCTCTTGGCTGGGGAATTTAAAACCCAGGGGTCACAATATGCAGTTTATTATTTAGAGTAATTTATCTCCTCAGAGAGTTGTGGAATTCTTTGCAAATCTCTATATCACTGATGCTCCATCTTTGAATATACTGAAGACTGTCAGTACATCAGGAGAAATGAGTGTGGGCAACAGGTCTTGTCCAGGCTGATGAGCACATTGAATGCTGGAGTAGGCTGGAGGGCCAATAGGGGCCAGGTTGGAAGGTCCATATGCTCTTGTCCTGATTTTATGTTCTTAATTTTTAAAATGCTGAGTGCAGAAGCTTCCATTGTGCTATTTCAGTCATCATGTTTTCCCCAAAACAACAGAGACTACACTTCATAACCTGAGGCATCTGAAGGAATGAACACACATTCTGTCTCTTCTATCAGTGATTTGCCCCGTGGCATTATAGTAACTGGGTTACCTCTGGCAGCCGTCTGACTCTCGTCAAAGCAGAATAGTACATTTTGATGACTGATTCCTTTTGGAATACTTCACCATGTATTTGGAACTTATTTGATTAAAGCTTTATTGTCACATGTATCCAAGTGTACTCAGGTACAGGAGTACAGTGAAAAGTGTACAATGTGGCCAATCACTGCAAAATCTTGGATACAAAGATACCTAGATACAAAACCTAGGTACAAGCAGTAACATCGAGAAGCAAAGTTAAAAGTAAAGCATTAGTGTTGTTCTTAGTATCAGTAAAAAAAAGGAAATAAAGTTGGAAGTTAATATTTCAGTCCTTCCTAGGACTAAGTGGAAAGTAAGGTCTCAAGGTAAAAGGTCAACAGTCTTTCTGAATTACCCTCGATCTCCTCCACTTTGACCTGCTGTCCAGAAACTATTGGGCTTCCTATGTCAATGTCACAGATGCTAGGAGACCAACATCCCAGGGCTCACTCTGGGCTCAGGCCTACAGCCACTTCCAACATCCCAGGGCTCACTCTGGGCTCAGGCCTACAGCCACTTCCTCACACCTGACCTCCAGCCAACACTGCTCCAGGCCTACAGCCACTTCCCCACACCTGACCTCCAGCCAACACTGCTCCGGCCTTCAGCCACTTACCCACACCTGACCTCCAGCCAACACTGCTCTAGGCCCTCAGTCACTTCCCCACATCTGACCTCCAGCCAACACTGCTCCGGTCTTCAGCCACTTCCGCACACCTGACCTCCAGCTAACACTGCTCCAGGCCCACAGCTACTTCCCCACATCTGACCTCCAGCCAACACCGCTCTGGCCCCACAGCCACATCCCCACACCTGATCACCAGGCAACACAGCTCCAACCCTACAGCCATTTCCCCACACCTGACCTCCAGCCAACCCTGCTACGGGCCTATAGTCACTTTCCCACACCTGACCTCCAGCCAACACCGCTCTGGGGCCACAGCCACTTCCTCACAACTGACCTCCAGCCAACACCGCTCCGGACCCATGGCCACTTCTCCATACCTGACCACCAGCCAACACTGCTCCGGCCTTCAGCCACTTCCCCACATCTGACCTCCAGCCAACACTGCTCCGGGCCTATCCTCACTTACCCGCACCTGACCTCCAGCCAACACTGCTCTAGGCCCTCAGCCACTTACTCACATCTGACCTCCAGCCAACACTGCTCTAGGCTCTCAGTCACTTCCCCACACCTAACCTCCAGCCAATACCGCTCTGGACCCACAGCCACATCCCCATACCAGACCTACCGCCAACACCGCTCCAGGCCTACAGTCACATCTCCACACCTTACCTCCAGCCAACACTGCTCCAGACCTGCAGCCACTTCCTCACACCAGACCACCAGCCAACACTGCTCTAGGCCCACAGCTGCTTCCATATACTGGATCTCCAGCCAATACCACTCTGGGGCCCACAGCCACTGCCATGCTCCCTACAATGTCATCAACTCTGCTGCACTGTCTCCAGAACTCCAGAAAGAAAGTTAAAAAAGATGAGAAGGTGACAGAACAAAGGAAGAATGAGGCCTGGAGCAAAGGGGCCTATGGTACTGATATCACCATCGAGATGACTGTAATAGATGGCTAGATTGGATTTGATTGATTCTGTGGTGATGCTGTCACTTTAATAAGGCTATTTTGTCCATGGTTTTTTAAAGAAAGATCATAAAAGCAGAAGTGCCGATGGGTCTAGGAAATGGTGAGTTTAACAATGGCAGGGAAGTGGCCAGTTCTCCCAGTTGAGGTTAATTCTAGTTTGGTTTGACTGTGGCTCCAAGATATTGGAGTCCGGGAAGGTTGCAAGCTCCAGCAGATGATTCCCGACTGACTTTCTTTCTGAAATTTCTTTGCAAGATGCTCCCTCCTGCTTGTATGAATCTGTGTTTCAATTTACCTTTCTGCCAATGGGTGTGTCTCTGGGATGTTACTAGATTGGCCAGCTCCTCAGCTGAGTTGCTGTATTAGGTCAGTTAAGTTTTCCAATAGTTAAGGTATTCTAAATTCCTCTGTTTTACTTAAAGCTGAGTAGTTTGACCAGCTGCATCACACCTGGAATATCCACCTTACATCTGCCTTTAAAATAAGAAAAGGTTGGGGTCTAGCATACCTTCTAAAATATCTTGATGGGAGCTGGCCTGGTTCATAACAATACAACTAATTTGCAAATAGAATTCTATAAACCAGGGTTTAATTTCTTGCAACAAATAACAAAAAGATGGAGTGTACATAAACAGTTTCATGAAGCACTTTCTGGTCATGTAGAGTGGGGTATATGAGGTAGACAAAGCTCAGGCTTACCTCTGTTTCCATTGATAGTTTTGCCTGTAATGAGGGCTGCACGGTGGCTCAGTGGTTAGCACTGCTGCCTCACAGGGCCAGGGACCCGGGTTCGACTCCAGCCTCGGGTGATGGTCTTTGTGGAGTTTGCACATTCTCCCCACGTTTGTGTGGGTTTCCTCCCACAATCCAAAGATGTGTAGATTAGGTGAATTGGCCATGTGAAATTGCCCATAGTATTCAGGGATGTGTGGGTTAGGCACATTACTCAAAGGTAAATGTAGAGTAATAGGGGAATGGGTCTGGGTGGGTTAGTCTTCGGAGGGTCGGTATGGACTTGTTGGGCCAGATAGCCTGTTTTCATACTGGAGGGATTCGATTTGATTCTATTCTATTCTATTCTAAGCTGCTGTTTGCCATCAGAGGCAATAACTTGAGGGGCACAACTCTGCCAAGCAAGGCTAACAAGGAGTTGCTCTGCTGTTCTTACAACTGTACCAGAAGGGGTTAGAGGTTAATATTCATCCAACAAGCAACACTTCCTTGTCTGCCGAGTCCTGGAGTGGGGCTTGAATCCAGAGCTGCTGCCTTAAAGACACCCACTGTGGCACAAGCTCTCTGCTTTCACCACTTCTTCCAACTCTGAGATGACAGCATGTCCTCCTTTCAGCTCTCAGCATTCCCAGGAGAATTCCAGAACAAAGCTCAAAGGCTAGAGTCACAACATAACCATTGCTCCTGATTTAGAAGATGGACTGTGACAACCAGCTTGGATTCTAGAAATTTCTAACCATTCTGCAGATGGGTAGCGATACGAGTCACTGTGCAGCATAAGGTGAAAATGTGACAAGATCAACAGCACATGGTTCAGGAAATCTCAAGAACTCACTCTGTTTGGTAGATAATCAAAGCTTCTCATTGCATGTTCACACACACACACACCCAGACACACACACAGATATACACACACAGACACAGACATACGCACACACACACACGCACACATGCACATAAACATACACTGCATGTGCAGGCTAAAATCAGTTTGCAGACTTAACTATAAGGAGTAAAGAAGGTGGCTAGTTTAATAAATCCAGCAATCAAAATCAAGATTCTAAAATTCTTGACTAAACTAGAGATGATCTGACTGAGAGATGTATTACAATGGAGATGGTGGCATAGTGAAACTATGACTGAATTAGTAATCCAGAGGCCTAGGTTAATGAGCTGGGATAATCATTCCCCCATGGCTGCTGGTAGAACTTAATTCGGAGATGCTGGTGTTGGACTAGGGTGTACAAAGTTAAAAATCACACAACACCAGGTTATAGTCCAACAGGTTTAATTGGAAGCACACTAGCTTTCGGAGCGTCGCTCCTTCATCAAGTGATTGTGGAGGGCTCGATCGTAAGCCCTCCACAATCACCTGAATTGAAAAGTAGTCTCAGTGAAGGTGACAATGATAACTATTGCTAATATCCTTCAGGAAAGGAAATCTGTTGTCTGTACCTGGTCCGGCTTTCACGTCACTCCAGACCTGCAGCAATGCAGCTAACTCTTAACTGTCCCTCTGAAACTGTCCCTCTGAAACTGTCCCTCTGAAACTGCCCCTCTGAAAGAGCAAGCCACTCAGTCTCAAACCACTCAGTTTATTAGCAGTTAAGGATGGGGCAACAAATGCTGCTTTGCCATTGATGCTCACATCCAAAAGAAAAGGTTTTGTTGAATGTGGGACATGATATCTAACAATATTTGATTCGGCCCCAAAACAGGTGTGAGTAACAAAAATGAAGGTGACAATGATAACTATTGCTAATATCCTTCAGGAAAGGAAATCTGTTGTCTGTACCTGGTCCGGCTTTCACGTCACTCCAGACCCACAGCAATGCAGCTAACTCTTAACTGTCCCTCTGAAACTGTCCCTCTGAAAGAACAAGCCACTCAGTCTCAAACCACTCAGTTTATTAGCAGTTAAGGATGGGGCAACAAATGCTGCTTTGCCATTGATGCTCACATCCAAAAGAAAAGGTTTTGTTGAATGTGGGACATGATATCTAACAATATTTGATTCGGCCCCAAAACAGGTGTGAGTAACAAAAAAAAAGGTAATAAGGCAAATGTTACAGTCAAAACCTGAAGAAAATGGCAGCTGAATTGAACTCATGCTTTGGCTCTGTCTTCACAAAAGAAGACATAAAAAGCCTCCAAGAAATGTTAGAGAACCAAGGATCTAGTGAGCGGGAGGCATTGAAGGAAATCAGCATCAGTGAGAAAAGGGTGCTGAGGAAATTAATGAGGTTAAAAGCTGACAAATCACCAGGGCCTGATAATCCACATTTCAGAATCTTAAAGGAGTGGCTCTGGAAATATTAGATGCATCAGTGAACATGTTCCTAAATTCTACAGACTTTGGAGCATTCTGACAGATTGGAGAGTGGTGAATATAACCCCACTATGTAAATGATAGAAAAAGGCAGAGAATTACAGACCAGTTATCCTAACACCAGCAGTGTAGAAAATGCTAGAGTCTACGATAAAAGACGTGATATCAAAATATGTGGAAACCATTAATGGGCAAAAGCACCATGATTTGTGAAAGACTAATCATTCTTAACAAATATGGGGAGTTTGTTGAAGCTGTAACTTGTAGAATAGATAAAGGAGAACCAGTGAATGTGCTACATTTGGATTTTCAGAATGTGTTTGATAAGGTCCCTCATAAAAGGTTAATAGGCAAATGCACATATAATAAGGGATCATATATGGCTCATGAATTGAAAGGAACTAGAGAGTGGGTCTTTTTCCAAGTGTCAGGCAGTGACTAATGGACACCATAGAGGATTATGGCCTACTTTACATACTTTAATGACCTGGAGGAGGGAATACAGGTAACATTTCCACATTTGCTGACAAAACACAACTGGGGGGGGGGATTGTGAGTTATGAGAAGGATGCAAGGTGGCTTCAAGATGACTTAAACACAATTGTGTGCATGGGCAATACACTTAGTATAATGTAGCTAAGTGTGAAGTCCTGTACTTTGGAGCGAAATGTACAAAGGGATCTGAGCGTCGTTGTCACCAGTCAATGAAAGTAAACAAACAGGAAAGCAAGTGGTGTATTGGTTTTCATTGCAGGAGGACTTGAGTTCCAAATATAGTTTTTTTTACAGCTGTTATAGAGGTGAGATGACACCTGGAGGATTGCGTGCAGTTTTGGTCTTCCTAGGATATACTTTCCAAAGACCAGATGCTGATACCAAGGATGGTAGTACTGTCCTAAGAGCAATGATTAGCTCAACTGAGTCTGTATTCAACTAGAGTTTTGAAGGATGGAAGGAGATCTGACTGAAATGTATAAAATTCTAACCCAGCTGGACAGACTAGACACAGGGAGGATATTTTCCCTGATTGGGGAATCTAGAACCAGGGGACACAATTTCAGGGTATGGAGTAAGCTATTTAAGACTGAGCTGAGGAAAACTTTCTTCACTCAAAGTATAACGAACCTAAGGAATTCTCTACCACAAAACCAAGTCACTGAATATATTCAAGAAAAAGATAAATTAATGTTTAGCTAATAAAGGCATCAAAGGGTACAAGGAGAAAGCAGGGATATGGCATTTAGATAGAGGATCGGCCATGAGCAGATTGAATAGTGGAGCAGACTCAAAGGGCCAACTGGCCTATGTTTCTTCATGCGTGGATTTTTGTGAGGAATTGTGGCTGAGGAATTGTACATTTTCCATTTCAGGCAATGGAGCCTTGATCAAACACTCTCTGCCCAGGTTACAGAACGGATGAAATGCCAAGGAGGACATTCCTCACTGCCCTGTGTAACCCATACCAAGGCCAGTTTTCTTTTCTCTTCCAGCGTGACTGTGCCTGATCTTCACGACAACTGCCCAATGTTATACATGTGTCAGATTTCCAGCTCAGTGCTGAATCAGTACTGACCGTGAGGAGAGTTTGCTGCTTTGCAGAGTGGGCCATTCAACCAGTTCCATCATTCTAGCATTTGGCTCACCTGCAGACGCCATCTTACCACCTGTTAGAACATTGATTGACAGCTGACCATTTCGCTGCCAAGACCTGCTGTCAACGGCAACGCAAAAACAACCTTTCTTAATGAATGAGGTTACATTCAGGATCATTCTTTGGACCAAACTATGAAGAACTGGGCTCTTACAAATAACAGAGCACAATAATCAATAACTCTGTGGAAGAGCTAGAGGCTAAGGACATTAAGAACTGGTCATGTGACATCAGCGAGCTGGATCAATGAAATCAGAGGGGCCTATTTGTATGTCAAGTGAAACAGACGGCAGAAAGATAGAGCACCCCCCCTTCCAAATACAAAAACTCGTGAGACCTTCGGAAACCCATTGCCATGACGACGCACTAAAGGCCTAATCTGATCACCTTAAACTTCTGGAGGAAACTCTGCTGCATTTCCTGTTTGCAATTTAAAATAGCGCTGTAAATGGTGATATAAGTCTTTATAGTGAGTACACATTAACTTTAGGTGTTTAAAGCAACTCACATAAGGATGCAGCAGGATTAACAACCTATTTTTACAACATTAACCATTAGCGAAAAAGAATCTGATTTCACACCGTTTGTTCCATTTTGCTTGTGACTATTACCAACTTTAGGGGCAGCTATCATTTCCATTAGCAATGATATTGCATTAAAATTTAGATTCAGTGCAGCAATTCACTAAGTTAATTCAACAATAGGGCTGCATGGTGGCTCGGTGGTTAGCACTGCTGCCTCACAGCGCCAGGGACCTGGGTTTGACTCCAACTTCAGGCGACTGTCTGTGTGGAGTTTGCACATTCTCTCCTTGTCCGTGCAGATTTCCTCCGGATGCTCCAGTTTCCTCCCACAATCCAAAGATGTGCAGGTGAGGTGAATTGGCTTGCTATATTGCCCATAGTGTTCAGGGATGTGTAGGTTAGGTGCATTAGTCAGCGTAAAGATAGAGTACAGCAGTAGAGTAGGGGAATGGGTCTAGGTGGGTTACTCTTTGGTGTGGACTTGTTGGGCCAAATGGCCTGTTTCCACACTGTGGGGATTCTATGATTCTATGAATATCCTTTCTCTCTGATTACTGCAGTGACTTCTCTGTCCCTGTATGTTACGAAGCATATCCATAAGGGGCTATGTCACATGACTAGGAACTGAGGCCTGATGGGAGATGACACTGGTGACGTCCTTCTCTACCTTAGCTCAAAGCTAATAAGTGCCATTAGTTTGCACCAGTATTGCACTCTGTCCTCATCAGCCCCACGCTACCTGAATTAATCAATTCATCCCACTAAAGTCTCCCTCAATCTGAGTCTCTCCCTGGCTCAATATTCTGGAACTCTTGGTGAAACAACCTCCCCCATGGGTAGCTACACGACATTCTGTGATTCAAGGCAACCAACTTCTCCAGGGAACTGAGGGATGGGAATTAAAAATACTACCTTGCACACATTCAAGGAAAAGATGTTGGCGTCAGGGCAATTTCAACGTTTCCCTGGTACTGAAGCTGATAACAGAGGGCATGAAGCGATGCTTCACTTAACCTATTCTGAATCCTAAGCCATGTCTTATCTCATTATTTCCATTGCTGGTGTGTTCCAACATTTCTCACGACATGAACGCGAACTTGTTTGCATAATTACCTGCAACAGCACATTAATCATAAGACCTTCCTTATTCAACACGACAGAAACTAGTTATTAATTCACTGATACAGAAATTAATTCAAAGTAAACAGCCTACTTGGCTTCCAATTCAGAATTGATGACGGCGCTGGAATAATGAGCTCAGCTCAGCCATGGGATGAGTGCGGCAAGAAAGAGTCAACTTTACAAAAACTGTGAGGTTTTTATTCGGTCAGATAGCGCAAAATGACAGGGCTCAGCTCAAGCATCCTGTTATCTCTCTGCTCCCAGCCCTTGACACAGCCTCATGTGTTTACACACTGTCAGACATCTTCTGCTGGAATATGCCTTTGCAGTGGCTTGTGCTGAGGCTTGTCCCGAGCAGCTCTGTGACGCACGACTCTGTGCTCTACAGTCTGTTCCTTGGGACGCACACCGAGACAAACATCGACTGTGCCTGGAGGACCATCAACTCAGTGAAAGACGCTCTTTGGTCTGCCCAAAACCTGTTGGTTTTCCAGAACAAGGAGTTGACCCTGACTGAGTCTTGCAGAGTGGCACATCCCAAAATGTCCTGGACTATGTGTTGAGGGACGTGCTGAAGCTTGGGGCAGCTGTCGCCAAGGCACAGTGAGGAAAGAGCATTGTCTGAGGTCTTTCTGCTGAAGGCAAATGAGGATCCAATCAATTATCGGGCCCTGCCAATGCCTCTTATATATGTGCAAATATAATCATGTAAAAGTAAGAAATGCTTTGGGGTTTGTTGTTGGACAGAGTCAAACTCCATTTTTTTTTTCATATGCTACTGTCCAGAACCGAACTGCTTTAGTGACTATGTTTGTATAGAAAGGTATTTTTATTAATGAAGTATACTTTTAAACTAAAAAAAACAAACATTCCAATTAGAACATAGAACATTACAGTGCAGTACAGGCCCTTTGGCCCTCATTGTTTACTTACTTTACTTACTTACAGTGTGGAAACAGGCCCTTCGGCCCAACAAGTCCACACCGACCCTCCGAAGAGCAACCCACCCAGACCCATACCCCTACATTTACCCCTTCGCCGAACACTACGGCCAATTCACCCAACTTGCACATTTTTGGACTGTGGGAGGAAACCGGAGCACCCGGAGGAAACCCACGCAGACACGGGGAGAACGTGCAAACTCCACACAGACAGTCGCCTGCGATGGGAATTGAACCCGGGTCTCTGGCGCTGTGTGAGGCAGCAGTGCTAACCACTGTGCCACCGTGCCGCCCGTTGCGCCGATCTGTGGAACCAATCTGAAGCCAATCTATCCTACAGTGTTCAATTCCTGAAGAAGGGCTCATGCCCGAAATGTCGATTCTCCTGCTCCTTGGATGCTGCCTGACCTGCTGCGCTTTTCCAGCAACACATTTTCAGCTATCCTACACTGTTCCAATTTCATCCATATGCCTATCCAGAGACCATTTATGTACCCTTAAAATTGGCAAGCCTACTACTGCTGCAGGCAGTGCATTCCACACCCCTACTCCTCTCTGAGTAAAGAACATCTATCCTATATCTTTCACCCCTCAATTTAAAGCTATGTCCCCTCGTGCTACTAGCACCATCCACGGCTTTCACTGTCCAACCTATCTAACCCTCTGATTATCTGATATTCTTTTCTTATCAAGCTTAACTTGTAAGTTTGATACGCAGGCCTATCAAACTTACAAATTAACTCAAAGATTGGATTGTCACTCAGCATACACTGCCTCTATGCAACAGGCTGAGAAACCAGCTAGGATAGGTATGAAGGAAAGACTGGCATCTACATAGCGCCTCTCGGATGCTTCGTGACCACTTTTGAAATGCAATCGCCGCTGTAGTGCGAAAATTGCAGCAGCTAATTGACGCATGGCAAGATTCCACAAACAGCAAATGCGATAAATGAGCAAATTATTCAAAATGAATGCTGGCCAGGGGCACCACTGCTCTTTGTCAAAGTGGGAGTTCTGTATCCACCTCTGAGAGAAGGGGTTCCCTAGTCTAACACCAGAAATGGAAGACAGGGCCTCAAAGAGAGTGGATGGGAATGTCATTATTACAGATAACTCTCTGAAGTCAGACTTGAACCCATAACCTTCGAGGAGAAAGTGAGGGCTGCAGATGCTGGAGATCAGAGCTGAAAATGTGTTGCTGGAAAAGCGCAGCAGGTCAGGCAGCATCCAAGGAGCAGGAGAATCGACGTTTCGGGCATAAGCCCTTCTTCAGGATTCGTCCGAAACGTCGATTCTCCTGTTCCTTGGATGCTGCCTGACCTGCTGCGCTTTTCCAGCAACACATTTTCAGCTTTGAACCCATAACCTTCTGATTCAGTGGTAAGCTTGTTACTAAGAGAGCTATGGCAGGAGGCAGGTAGACAATAGGATTGGCTTTACATTTCTTTGACATTAAACCAACATAGACACGTAATAAGATAAATGAGGTTAGATCCTGTTTTGCACTAAAGCTAGAGAAGTAATAAGGAAGTATTACAGGAAAGAAGATTCAACATTGAAATATCATCTTCTGTTTTGTTCTCAGTATGATACATGTGCGACAGTTAATTAAACACGGTCAATTATATGATTTTTTTGGGGGGGGGTTGATATTATTGAATTTACAGAAGTTAGAGATATCAAACTAGATTTCAGAAAGGTAACGAGTTCCACTGTTCAGTACTTTGTTTGCAAAGACCATATAACCTTCTTGTTGCACTTTCATGTTAAGAATATAAAATTATTTCAAATTGGCCATGCTCTCCCCGTGCCTACCATAATGGTAACTCCTACCTGGTGCTGAGAAGTGTGGAAGCAGTTGCCAAGAAGGAAATGGAGGCAGCAAATGGCCAAAACTAAGCTGATTGGATATGAATCCTGTCATGGTCATTCATGGGATCTGAAATGCTAAAAGTGAACGCGTTTGATTTTGGTGCATAATTAAGATTATTTAACTGTCACCCAGTAATAGCATTTTCTGGTGAAATTAGTCATCGATTTGGAGACACTCAAATTCCACTCCAGCGTTCAGTGTTTGGTGGATATGTGATGTCAATTGTAGTGTTCAATAGTTTGATTGATCTGTGTTTGATTTTGTTAGTTCTCTGATCCCAGTAATTCTACTTGGTTGTTAAACCGACATTTGAAGCTAGACAACAGCTTAAACACATGCTAAGACCATGTATGTGCACAGCAAATCACAGGGGCTCTGAGATACTTTAAAGTATTGCAAAGAAATGGTTGAAATTTGGATCTGGTGCCATCTGTGTGTAGTTCTGAGGTAAATCTGATCCATGTAGAAGATTGCTGAATACTTAACAAAATGTCTGGTCAGGCTCTGGGTGGGGGTGAAGGTGTTGGATCCTGGGAGGCTGGTGACTTCAGATCTAGAGTCAGTGTGGGAGTAGGGGATTTAGGCCCCGGGAGGGGGTAAGGGATCTGGAGGAAGTGTAGCTGGGGTGGGTGTGGTGCAATTCAGTATAAATAATTAGGTAGTTACTCAGGGGTTAATCATGTATTTGACAGTCTAACATTTCCTGACCCTCTATTAACTTTATTCCATTGGAATCTCTGAGTTCTGTGATTTAGCTGGACAACTCCAAATGGTACTGACCAGATTGGCACTGGATCTACAGGGCTAACTGTGACCCACTGTCTGGACTGCAAAGGCACTGATTCCTGAACCATAATCGCTCTCCCATCAGTGGATTGACCATGCCTAAGCTCCAGGACTAATATGGGAGGCTACCATTTACTCACAGAGTTTTAGTCATGCAGCACGGAAACAAACCAGTCCATGCTGACCATAATCCGAAACTGCGTCCAACATGTCTGCACTTGGTCCACATCCCTCCAAGCATTTCTTATATATGTACTTGTCCAAATGTTTTTTTAAGTGTTGTAACTGTACCTGTATCCACCACTTCCTCTGGGGTTCATTCCACATGAACTACCCTCTGTGTATTCAAGAGTCCCTCATATCTTCTTTAAATCTTTCTCCACTCAGCTTAAAAAACGTGCCCCCTAGTGTTGAAATTCCCCCTTGCTAGGGAAACGATGCCTGCCATTCACCTTCTCTATATCCTTCATGGTTTTATAAACTTCTATAAGGTCGCACCAAACCTATCTAACTACTCAGAATAATAATTCAAACCTTCTATTCCCAGCAACATCCTAGTAACTCTTTTCTGAACCATTTCCAGCTTCATAACACCCTTCCTACAGCAGGCTGACCAGAACGGGACACAGTATTCTGAAAGAGACATCACCAACATCCTGTATAACCTCAACATGACATCCCAATGAAGGCAAGTGTGTTTAAGTTCTTCTTAACCATCCTGTCTACATGTGATGCAATCTTCAAAGAATTAAGGGCCT
Organism: Chiloscyllium plagiosum; assembly: GCF_004010195.1. Lineage (NCBI taxonomy): Eukaryota > Metazoa > Chordata > Chondrichthyes > Orectolobiformes > Hemiscylliidae > Chiloscyllium > Chiloscyllium plagiosum. The sequence goes on along the minus strand of NC_057728.1, from coordinate 3,552,534 downwards.
GAACCCCTAGGTCTTCCCTGTTCTACAACACTCCCAAAGAACAAAGAATAAAGAACAAAGAAAATTACAGCACAGGAACAGGCCCTTCGGCCCTCCAAGCCTGTGCCAATCCAGATCCTCTCTCTAAACCTGTCAACTATTTTCTAAGGATCTGTATCCCTCTGCTCCCTGCCCATTCATGTTTCTGTCTAGATACATCCTAAATGACACTATTGTGCCCACCGCTACTACCTCCACTGGCAATGTGTTCCAGGCACCTACCACCCTCTGCATAAAGAACTTTCCACACATATCTCTCCTGAACCTTTCCCCTCTCACCTTGAACTTGTGACCCCTAGTAACTGACTTCCCCACTCTGGGAAAAAAGCTTCTTGCTATCCACCCTGTCTATACCCGTCATGATTTTGTAAACCTCAATCAGGTCCCTCCCTCAACCTCCGTTTTTCTAATGAAAATAATTCTAATCTACTCAACCTCTCGTCATAGCTAGTGCCCCCATACCAGGCAATATCCTAGTGAACTTCCTCTGCACCCTCTCTAAAGCATCTACATCCTTTTGGTAATGTGGCGAGCAGAACTGTATGCAGTATTCCAAATGTGGCCGAACCAAAGTCTTATACAACTGTAACATGACCTGCCAACTCTTGTACTCAATACCCCATCTGATGCCGTGAGCCTTCTTTACCACTCTATCGACCTGCGTTGCCACCTTCAGGGTACAATGGACCCGAACACCCAGATCTCTCTCTACATCCATTTTCCCCAGGGCTTTTCCATTCACCGTATAGTTCACTCTTCAATTGGATGTTCCAAAATGCATCACCTCACATTTGCCCAGATTGTGCTACATCTGCCATTTCTCTGCCCAACTCTCCAATCTATCTATATTCTGCTGCATTCTCTGACAGTCCCCTTCACTATCTGCTACTCCGCTAATCTTAGTATCATCTGCAAACTTGCTAAACAGACCACCTATACCTTCCTCCAGGTCATTTATGTAAATCACAAACAAAAATGTTCCCAGCACAGATCCCTGTGGAACCCCACTGGTCGCTGGTGTCCACTCCTTTCCACTACTACTCTCTGTCCCCTATTGCCCAGCCAGTTCTCTATCCATCCAGCTAGTCCACCCTGGACCCAATGCTACTTCACTTTTTCATCAGCCTACCCTGGGGAACCTTATCAATCACCTTACTGAAGTCCATGCACATCTACAGCCCTTCTCTCATCCATCAACTTTGTCGCTTCCTCAAAGAATTCTATTAAGTTGGTAAGACATGACCTTCGCTGCACAAATCCATGTTGCCTATCACTGATAAGCCTATTTTCTTCCAAAAGGGAATAGATCTTATCCCTTGGTATCTACTCTAGCAGCCTCCCTACCAGCTAACAGCCTCTACTTTTAATTGTGTAAGTGCTGCACTTGCTTGTTTCACCAAAATGCAGTATCTCACTTTTATCCAAAAAAATTCCATTTGCCAACCCTCAGCCCACTGACCCAATAGATCAAGATCAAGATCAAGATCAAGAGCAAACTTACATCTCTTTGTAATCTTAGAAAATCTTCTTTACTGTTCATTTTACCACTACTTTACGTATCACCTACTAACCCCTAACTAAATCGATCTCACTGAACTTGTTTGAGGGCTTCTTCCCTTAGACTTTGAGACATGGCTGTTTGCTTGGTGTGTTTGGTGTGTACAGACTAATGTGGCAGGTTTGAGATCGACATACCACAGAACCACACAGCAGTAATTCCACCTCCTTCATTGATGAGGGCTGGCAAACATGGCAAGCCAACTGGCTTTTGGCTGAGGGAGGAAAGCACTAAACAGCAAGGTAAGGTAGTGTAAGTGGAAGCATCCAGATTGGCGCTCAGATGGTGAACCGTAAGATGACAAAGGAACATCCCAGAATGCCAACCTCATCCATTCTATGAGCTAGGGTACCCACTCCTGTGTGCCCAGTGTTCTTGCAGCAGCTTTTCAATGAAAGTGCCAATCAAAGTACAAAATGCAGCATGGTCGTGCCGAAATAGATTGCAATTGAATTAGAATTAGATTTGGATTTTATTGAAAAGTATGGTCAAATATTGGAATACACGGGTATGGTGAAAAGTGTACAAATTCGCCATTCTCCAGTGACATTTTGGTTACGAAACCAGAATCACAAAGAAAAAAACAACAGCAGAAATAAAAGAAAACCAAAAAATAAGAAAAATGTCCAAATCTCAAAGTCCAAGACTTATTTCCAAACAGATGTTTGAAACCACTGATGCAGGTACTCAGGTCTAGTCATGGCCTGGAGTCTCGGTCAGCCTGCGATTCTCGCATCGATCACTGGGAGAAGCCACATTCGTGGTGCCATTGACACTGCCGCCTCCAATCACTGGAGGATCAGGGATGTGCCATGATGATACAAGGAAGCTAACACATGTCAGATGCTCATGGAGTCCACCCCCAGTCATAGGCTGCAGGTACCCAAGATGGAAGTCCAGAAGAGCAAACAGCAAGAGGGAGTTTCCAAGTACACGTTCTGATTGATCATGTGGGGAATTCTCAGGGTCTGCCTTCACTAAGGTGAGATGAAATAATAATGAGGGTGATAATGAAAGATAATCCCTGTTCAGAGGTCGCTCACTGCTCACGAGTGACAAACGTATCTTGACAATTGGAAACTACTTAGAAAATGCAACTTGTTGATGATAACGTTGAGGAGGACCTGCTTTGATTCTTAGGTGACTCTCCCAAATTTACTGGCTTATTCTGGATCTGGGGAGATTCCAGCCATGGTATTAAATCACTCTATGATCTGTGTAACTGTAACCTGATTGCTTAAGTCCATGGGGTAGAGCAGAGAGAGGCGATTCAGCAAATCAATCAACACCAACCCTCTGAAGGGCATCTTATACAGACCTGTAACCCTGCATTTCCCACAGCTAACACAGCGTTTGGACTGTGGGAGGAAACCCACACAGGAACATGCAAACTCCACACAGGCAGTTGCCTGAGCTTGGAATCGAACCTGGGTCCCGAGTACTATGAGGCAGCAGTGTTAACCACTGAGCCATCATGTTGCCGCAAGCTAGGGAGTGCATTAAGCAAAAGAGCTTCTCGAGAAGATCTAGGCTGAGACCAAGTCTGTGGAAAATCCTTGAAGTTCTGAGATATGTTAAAGTTTAGTAAATGAACTGTTATAGACTTGGAACCCGAGCCAACTCTGTTTTTTTCGAGATTAAAGTAGTTTTATACAATGTACAGGCAAATCAGCAAATGGATGGTATTAACATTCACATTGAAAAGCTAGAGGAAGCAAGCAATAGTGCTTTGATGTCTGGTGGCTGAGGGTGGTGGGAGATGGAGAAGAGGAACCAGAGTTAGAAGGGAAATGGTGGGTAGAGAGAGGGTGATTTAATGGAATGATGGCTGAATTGCCAGAGAGATTAAACAAGGGCAAAGCAAGGCAGAGGGCCATCTTTTAAAGGCTGCAATTTGAGAATAGCACTGTCAGGCTCATGAAAGAAATGGATGGTTAAGAAGCACCGATATTCAAGAAAAATCAATTGAAAGGAAAGAGCCTTTTAAATTCTAAGCATTTTGGAGCCAAGCACTAAAAGTGAAGAGCCTGAGAATAGTTGCATTTTATAAAATTGCTGATACTTATTGGACAGAAATCAGCCACTGCTGATATCTGCCATCAAGCTGACTTCAGAAACATAGAGGCTTTACAACATAGAATTCTTTGTAACAAATAGTTCAGTTTATGTGTTATAGTTGACTGCAATAATATCTCCAGTGATAAAGCAAGCATAAATTCAATGGATGTGATTAAATGTGTGATTAAAAGCAAGATTAATTGCAATTAAAATCTTTAACTGAATCATTAATTATGATTCTTTTTTTAATGGTTTGACAGTTCTAATTATATTATTGCTGATACATGCTTATAATCTGGGCTGACCCCAGTACATTCATGAGGGTGTACCGCACTGTCGGAGAAACTGTCATAAAGATGAGGCATTAAACTGAAGCGTATTTGATCATGTGCATGTCACCCATTCCCCAGTGTGAATAGAACAGAGCAAGTCATAATCACAGCACAGAAACAAACTCTTTAGTCTAAACCATCCATGCCCACCAGACATCCTAAATTAATCTAGCCCCATCTGCCAGCATTTGGAGCATATCCCTCTAAACTCTTCCTGCTCCAATCCAGATGCCTTTTAAATGTTGTAGTTATATCAGCCTCCATCACTTCCACTGACAGCTCATTCCAAACGCGTACCACCCTCTGCGTGAAAATGTTGCCCCTCAGTTAAAATAACTCCTTGAAGGCTGGTATCCCTTCACCAATTTGTCCTTTATTTACATGTGCGTAGTACATGAAGCTGACCCAGCTCTCTGAGAGCTGGCTCTTCGAGTTAACAGACACTCCTGTTTTTTTTTTAAATTTTATTAAACAATTACAAAAGAGTTTACAGAAAAACAGTTAACATTTACAGCTGTATATAACAGCAATTTTACAAGGGAGACGAGCAGCAAAGCCAGGCTCCAAACCCTACCGTTCAACCAGTTTACAGGGAAATGAGGACAAACCCCAAATCCCAGTTTACACTCCTGTTTATTTTATTTATTTTTTTTTTTAACCTGTTTTTTTTTCTATTTTTTTTTTCTTTTTCTTTTTCTTTTTTTTTCTTTAGAGTTGGAGGGAGAACCACTCCTGTTTTTTTTTTTCTTTTAACCCCCACACTACCACCTAAGTGCGGTAGTGCTTATTTTATCCCCAGCACCCATGGTGTGTGTGCAGGTGTGAGACACAGTGAAAGACACAAAGTGCACGAATTTTTTATTCAATTTCCACCACCGGGAAGATAGGAAAACACCCGGGTGGCCAGTGACAAGCAGTGCCCTTCACATCAAAGGGCAGTGCTGTGTGATCAAAACAGTGAAGGGGAGGGTAGGGACTAAATCAAAATAGAATTGGAGGGAGAAATGATGCACTCCACTCCCTGCGGCGCCCACCTCTCCCTGAACAACTCCAGGGTGTTGGTCGACGCCGCGTGCTCCTTCTCCAAGGACACCCGGGCTCTAACGTAACCGCGGAAGAGGGGCAGGCAGTCGGCCTTAACGACCCCCTCCACGGCCCGCTGCCTGGACCTGTTGATGGCCAGTTTGGCCAGGCCCAGGAGCAGGCCCACGAGGAGGTCTTCAGACCTGCCCTCCTTCCTCCGTACCGGGCGCCCAAAGATCAGGAGCGTGGGACTGAAGTGCAGCCAAAAACAGAGGAGGAGGTTTTTCAGGAAATCAAAAAGGGAGTGCAAACGCCCACACCCAATATTCACGTGGTCCACGGACTCCACAGCGCCACAGAACAAGCAGTTGGGCTGGGAGTCCGTGAACCACCGCAATCTGCGGTTACATTCCTGTTTATTTTTTTTAATTTTTTTTCCCCAGCACCCATAACACTCCTGTTTTTTTTTATTTTTTTTATTTTTTTACCCACACTACCACCTAAGTGCGGTAGTGCTTATTTTATCCACAGCACCCATGGTGTGTGTGTGCAGGTGGGAGACACAGTGAAACATTCCTGTTTATATCTGTCAGTTAGGTCTCCCTGATTGGACCAGATTAACAGCCCCAATCAGGGAACTCATATTCTATGAGATCCACCTGGCTGACATCATTCCAATCATTGCGCTCCCCTCTAAGTCCTGGGGCGGACATTATCCTGCAGCTTCTTCTTTGGCGTTTTCACACCAGCTCCGGTTCCTCCAACTCTGCCTCGGATGATGTGTCAGGCTAATGCTCGGACCCCAACCAACCAACGCTACCAACTACCTGGTTCTGTATCTCAACTACTGGCTGTGGGATCTTGCTGTGCGTATGTTGGCTGCTTCACTTGTTACACAGTGGTGACTGAACTTTAAAGGTAGTTTGGTTGTTGGCAAACACTTGGGGTGTCTTGATCATTGTGATAAGGTGCTTACTGAATGAAAGATGATCCACTGACAAGTGCTTCGAATCAATGTTTGCACAGATTAGGATACATTGCTTTTATTGTAGAAGACATAGAGATCATCAAATTGAAGTATTGAAGGGGAGCCCAGGAACTGATGATTGGTTTTGTTTTTTCACATTCATGGGGCACTGGTATCATTGGCTGAGCCATCTCTAAATGATTTGAGAAGGTGGTGAGCTGCCCTCTTGACCTTAGAACATAGAATATAGAACAATACAGCGCAGAACAGGCCATTTGGCCTTTGATGTTGCGCCAACCTGTGAACTAATCTAAGGCCATCCCCCTACACTATCCATCATCATTCTTGCGCTTATCCAAGAATTGTTTAAATGCCTCTAATGTGGCTGAGTTAACTACATTGGCAGACAGAGCATTCCATGCCCTTACCACTCTGAGTAAAGAACCTGCCTCTGACATCTGTCTTAAATCTATCACCCCTCAAATGTGTAGCTATGCCCCCTCGCACAAGCTGACGTCATCATCCTAGGAAAAAGACTCTCACTCTCTACCCTATCTAATCCTCTGATCATCTTGAATGTCTCTGTCAAAACCCCCCTTAGCCTTCTTCTCTGCAATGAGAACAGACCCAAGTCTCTCAGCCTTTCCTCATAAGACCTTCCCTCCAGATCAGGCAACATCCTGGTAAATCTCCTCTGCACCTTTTCCAATGTTTCCACATTCTTCCTGTGGGGCGACGAGAACTGTACACAATATTCCAAGTGCGGCCGCACTAGCATGACATTACAGCTCTGGAACTCAATCCCTCTACCAATAAAACCTAACACACCGTATGCCTTCTTAACGGCACTATAAACCTGGGTGGCAACTTTAAAGTTCAGTCACCACTGTGTAACAAGTGAAGCAGCCAAAGTACGCACAGCAAGATCCCACAGCCAGTAGTTGAGATACAGAACCAGGTAGTTGGTAGCGTTGGTTGGTTGGCCTGACACATCATCCGAGGCAGAGTTGGAGGAACCGGAGCTGGCGTACATGGACTCAAAGATCCCTCTGGACATCCACACTACCAAGAATCTTTCCATTGACCCAGTATTCTGCCTTCCTGTTATTCTTCCCATAGTGAATCACCTCACATTTAGCTGCATTGAACTCCATTTGCCACTTCTCAGCCCAATTCTGCAGTTTATCCAAATCCCCCTGCAACCTGTAACATTCTTCCACACTGTCCACAATTCCACTGACTTTAGTGTCATCTGCAAACTTACTAATCCATCCACCTATGCCAGCGTCTAAGTCATTTATAAAAATGGCAAACAGCTGTGGTCCCAAAACAGATCCTTGTGACACACCACTAATAACCAGACTCCAGGCTGAATATTTTCCATTAACCACCACTCACTGCCTTCTTACAGAAAGCCAGTTTCTAATCCAAACTGCTAAATCACCCTCAATCCCATGCTTGTGTATTTTCTCCAACAGCCTACCATGTGGAACTTTATCAAGGGCTTTACTGAAGTCCATGTATACCACAGCAACTGCCCTACCCTCATCCACATGCTTCGTCACCTTTTCAAAAAACTCAATGAGGTTTGTGAGATAGGACCTGCCCTTGACGAAACAATGTTGACTATTTGAATTCAAATTGTTCCTTGCTAGATGAATATAACTGCTGACAATGTGCAGTTGGGCACCCACAATGCTATTACAGAGGGAATTCCTAGATTTTGATCAAACGATGCTGTAGGATGATGTATGGTTTGGAAGGGAACCCATGGGTGATGATGTTCCCTTGCATCTCCATCTCTTCCCTCCTTGTGTTGGAGGTTGTGGGTTTGGAAGGTGTTGCCCAAGGAACCATCGTAGGTTCCTGCAGTGCATCTTGTAGATAGTACACACTGCTGCTGTCATGTGTTGGTGGTGGAGGGAATAGATGTTGAAAGTGGTGGACCAAGCAGGCTGTTTAGTCTTGGATGGTGTCACACTTCTTGAGTGTTGTTGGAACTGCATCCATCCAGTCAATTAGGGTGTATTCCATCACACTGTCATGCTGACAGGGCTATAGTTTCCAGGGTTATACTTGGCCCTTTTCTTAAACAATGGCGTCACATTTGCAATCCTCTAGTTCCCTGAGACTAAACCTGTGTTCAGAAAGACCTCAAAAATGTCTGTCAATGACTCCATAATTTGCTCCTTTAACTCTCTCAGCAATCTCAGATGCACCCATCCTGGACTGGCAACAACTGTACCTGGAGTGCTGCCAGTCTTTTTAGAACGTAGGACATAGAGCAGAGAGCAAATCAGCTCAATGCAGGCCCTTCAGCCCACGATTTTGTGCCGAGAATTTATCTTTATCTAAGATCAACCTTAAAAATCACACACACCAGGTTATAGTCCAACAGGTTTGATTGGAAACACTAGCTTTCTGAGCGCTGCTCCTTCATCAGGCGGTTAAGGAACGATGCTCTGAAAGCTAGCGCTTCCAAGTAAACCTGTGTTGCATGATTTTTACCTTTGTCCACCCCAGTCCAACACCAGCATCTCCAAATTGTAAGATCAACCTAACCTACACACCCTTCAATTTACCATGTGTTTATCCAGCAGCCACTCGAATGTCGCTACTGCCTCGGACTCTACTATCACCGCTGGCAGTGCATTCCACGCACCCACCACTCCCTGCGTAAAGAACCTTTAACACCTCTTCTTTATCTATCAGTACACCCGTGTTCTTCAACCACGGCATTCTCACCGTCTTCTAACTTGGTAAAGACCGAAGCAAAATATTCACTTAGTACCCCTTCGATATCCATTCATTCAGTGGACAGCTTACTCTGCTTGATTCTTAAAACCCAAATCTATTCTTCAGCAATCTTTCACTGTTGGAACAACTTTTTACAGTTGATTTTAGTGCAGCCTGCTAAATTTTCTCCATGCCTCCTCTTAGCATTCCTTATTCCAACCTTAGCCTTTCTCCTGCAATTGAGACACTCTCCCTGGTTTCTATTGTTATTCTTATTCTACTATGCATCATTTGCTTCCTTTTTCTTCCTTACTTTGTCATCAATATCCACAGTCATACAGGATATTCTAGCTTTATATGCCCTGTATTTATTTCTCATAGCTGTTCTTAACATGGTGAATCATTCTCATGGTACCCAGCTTGCTTATTCTATTTATAACTCTTTAGAAATTCTCCCATTGTTCATGCACTGTTCCACCTACAAAAATGCCTTTCCAATCAATCTGCTCTAGTTCAGCTCTTAAATCCCTGAATTCTGCCCTTTTCCAGAATGGAATCTTAGTCTGATTTTTATCCTTTTCCAACTTAATATTGAACCTTATTACATTATGATTGCTATTTCCCAATGCTCTCCTACTCTGACATTCTCCAAATTTTCTATGACCAGATCCACCATTATTCCATCCCTGGTAGGACTGGAAATGTACTGTGCCAGAAAGATCTCTGCACACATTATAGGAATTTCTTCCCCTCCATGCCTCATATCCTTTCTCCTCTACTCCAGGGTAATTGAAATCACCAATTAGCTGGCCTGAAGATTTCCATAATCTGCCAACAAACACCTTCTTCTACTTGCTCCCCATTATTTGGAGCGTTGTAATAAATACCCAATAAATTCACCACTCCCTTCCTGTTTCTCACCTCCAACAATATAGATTTTAATTCAGGAACTGCATCTTGTTCAAGGAAAATGATAACCAAGACTGTGACAGGTCCTCCCTTTTCACCCACCCTATAAGCTTTATAACCTGGGATGTTAAGTACCCAGTCCTGTTCGGGCTTGAGCCACATTTCTGTCAATGCTGCTATGCCATATTCCCCTATGGCAATAATAGTTCATCTCTTATTGGAGATGGTCATTGCCAGACCAAAACACCAACCTTAAAATTAAAACTAGGCCATTTTAGGATGACCACAGAAAATACTTTGTCAGCCAAATGGGAGGAAATCTGAAACTCTTGCCCGCAAGAAACTGTTGAAATTGCAAGTCATTTGGAAATGTCAAAAAGGATTTCGAGGTGTTTTTGCTCTGAAATGCTTTGAAGGATTGCAGAGTTAAGGAGTGGTACAGAGCAATCATCATCTGATCAAAACTGCAGAAGAAGCTCAAAGGGTGAAGAACAACTTTCTGTTCCAATGTTCTTTCGGGTGGGCTCACAATTACAAGCTGTCCCCTCTCTCCAGTGGGTCCCAGAAGATCAAAGTGCAGCAGTGGGAGGGACACACTGGTTGGGAAAGTGCTGAGTAAATGCTAGAACTTTGTGTGATTTTGATCCCCTTCTGGTTTAGGAGCAGCAGAAATGGGAAATTGCAACTCCGTCCATTCCTGATGATAGCTCAAAAACTTTCTTTCCACCACTGAGTATATACCTGCCCATGCCAGCCAATACCAACACAGTGACCCTGCTTGAAAGAGGATTGGGTGCTAATATTGGAAGGTGCCACACCCCCTGGGCTCTCACAATACTAACAGGCTCATCTTCTCCTCCTCTAAATACTGGGGCCATGATGTTGGGATTTAGCCCAGATGATAGGGAGCCTGTCCCAGTGAATCTACGTTACAGGAAGATGAGATCACTGCAGGTTAGATCTTGCTGGTGTAACAATTCCAGATGAACCCTCTGTGTTGCCTGTTGCTTTTTTGCTTTCTGAGAAAATTACATCCATTAAATTAAAAGGCAATCATAACCATGATTAAAGATTTAAATAGCATTCTTCAGGATACCCCATAAAATATTTTATGCATCATTAACCAGAAGGAGATACAACTTAGGGTCTTCTGTGGTTGTTGCTTAGATTGGGATTAAGATTCAGATTTTCTTATTGTCATGCGATCTCAAGTACAGAAAAACAGGAGGACAGTGGAATGTGGGATATGGGCCGAGTGCTGGCAGGTGGGACTAGATTGGGTTGGGATATCTGGTCGGCATGGACGGGTTGGACCAAAGGGTCTGTTTCCATGCTGTACATCTCTGTGACTCTATAGCTCTAACTTCGGTACAACGGTACCTGGGTACAAAAAACTTAGGTACAAAGTAGTAAGAGAAACAGAGTTTCAAAATTGAGCATTACCTTCTTTGGATAAGTAGAAATAAAAGACAGTAACAATTGTTTTTCTAACTCTTGCCAGAAGACACACTGGTGTCTCAGCTGTGACAGTGTATCTTACTGCTTAAGAATATTGGTCTAGTTTTAATATTAAGGTTGGTGTTTTGGTCTGGCAATGACCGGCTGGTTAATTGTTGCTCTCCCCGTCTCCTGGATAGTTAGGAGTCATGCATTTATTTGGAATGAAGGATGGGAGGGCTGCAGCACAAAGGTGTACACCCAGCAAGAGGTGAAAAATATCCGAAGGAAAGAGGTCACATTCCCTCCAAGTGAAATGCAACTTGCTGTTTGGATTCTGGATGTAGGTCTGGGGACAATGTTCACAAAACCTGTCAGAATTAAGAGGCGATGGAGTCTCCATTTATTATTTTGCCATTAACACTCCCTGTTTCACCAATACTTTGTTCCTTCATATCAACAACTTCCAATCCCTTTGCATTTCTTTCTCTGACGTCTTTATATCTGACACTAACACGATTTAATCTCACTTGCCCTCAGCCCTATCCCAGACCCTTCCTCTGTCCTTCCTTCCCTTCTTTTCAAAACAAAGTCCATTATGAGTGGCTCAGTGGTTAGCACTGCTGCCTCACAGCACTCAGGACCCAGGTTCAATTCCACCTTTGGGCAAATGAGTAGAGTTTGCCTGTGTCTAAATGAGTTTCCTCCAGGTGGCCCAGTTTCATCCCACAGTGCAAAGATACACAGGTTAGGTGGATTGGCTGTGGGAGATGTAGGGTTACAGGGAAAGGGTAGTGGCTGGGTCTGGGTGGGATGTTCTGTGGATGGTTGGTGTAACTGTGATGGGCCAAATGGCCCGCTCCTACACTGCAGGGATTCTATGATTCGAATTGCCTTTTAACTGAGTGCATTTCTTCATTCATTTCTAGTTCAGTCCAGAAGAGAATATATAGAAAATACAAGTAGGCCATTTGGCCCCTCGCGCCTGCTTTCCCCATTCAATATGAGCATGGCTGCTCATCCAATTCAGTGCCCTGTTCCTGCATTCTCCCCATACCCTTTGATTCCTTTAGCCATAAGAACTCAATCTAACTCGTTCTTGAAGACATTCAATGTTTTGGCCCCAACTGCTTTCTGTGGCAGAGAAATCCATAAGCTCACCACTGTCTGGGGTGAAGACATTTATTCTCATCTCAGTCCTAAATCAGGTATCGCCCCGTCCCCTTCCCTCCAAATCCGTATAAATTCCAGTGAATATCATTCTAACTGAAACAATCTCTCTACATATGTCAGTCCTGCCATCCTAGGAGTCAGTCTGGTAAACCTTTGTTGCCCTCCCTCCTTAGCTAGAGCATCCTTCCTCAGATCAGGAGATCAAAACTTCACCCAATACTTCAGGTGTGATTTCAACTTTTGCAGTAAGACATCCCCGCTCCTGTACTCAAATTCTCTCACAACAAAGGCCAACATACCTTTAGCTTCTTCAACTGCCTGCTGCATCTGCATGCCTACTTTCAGCGATTGGTGCACAAGGATGAGAATCTGCCTCCTTGCTTTTACCAGCAAAATGGTTAGCCTCACATTCATTCACATCATACTGCATTTGCCTTGCATTTGCCCACTCACACGATTTAGGCCGATGAAGGAAAGGATTGACATGGGTATGGAGGTCATGAGCTAAAATTGTTGAATGCAATATTGCACTCAGAAGACACTTAAATGTCTTGTTGCAAGATGAGATGCTTGTCCTTCAGCTTGTGTTGAGTTACACTGGGACATTGCAGCAACCTGAGGACTGAAATTGGAGGGCAAAGCTTGTGTCATGCTTGGTGATATTTCAGTTAGTCATTTTACAAGCTCCTCGGAGCAATGCTGAATTCAACAATTTCAGACCATGAACTCTTCCCCCATTGCTCCCTCCCCAACCCTCTTCCATGTTATATCATTTTCTTTGCAATGTCTGGTTTCTATGATGTTTTTCCTTTCAGACAGAACAGTCAGGAGTAGGCACCAGAGTGGGTACCTGGCAGTTTCAGCTCTCCTGTTGCCCAACCTTCTCTGAGCACAGCGTTTTGAGTCATAGAGATGTACAGCACGGAAACAGACCCTTCAGTCCAACTCGTCCATACTGACCAGGTATCCTAAATTAATCTAGTCACATTTGCCAACACTTGGCCCCTATCCCTCTAAATCCTTCCTATTCATGTACCCATCCAGATGCCTTTTAAATGTTGTAATTGTACCAGCCTCCACCACTTCCTCTGGCAGCTCATTCCATCCACGCACTACCGTCTGCTTGAAAAAGTTAACCCTCAAGTCCTTTTTAAATCTTTCCCCCCTCACTTGAAACCTATAGACTTGAAAGCTTTAGACTCCCCTACCCTGGAAAAAGACCTGGGCTACTCACCTTATCCATGCCCGTGAGGATTTTATAAACTTCTATAAGGTCAACCCTCTGCCTCTGATGCTCCTGGGTAAAATGCCCCAGCCTATTCAGCCTCTCTCTATAGCTGAAATCCTCCAACCCTGGCAACATCCTTGGAAATTTTTTCTGCAATGTCCCATGTTTAACATCACCTTTTCTATAGTGGGGGGCCCAGAATTGTTTCTATAGGTTGAATCTCACAGGGGCCTGAGTGACATGGGCTAGGATGAGATTTGTGGCAGCACAGGATGTGAAGTCCATTCAGGCCCATCTCAACATCAAGATCTTCCTGCTCCTTCCAGTACATACTTCACAAGCGGTATGCCAAGATTGTAGACAGACTGCAGGAGGTGGTCAATTTATGCATGCCTTAAGCTCCTTGATGATGACCCAATTGCCTTATCGAAAGTCTCCTACATGTACCAAATGCGTCCAACAAACTAACTCTTGGGAAAAAGTCAGTTGTGAGCATCAGTGTGGATGCCTGGCAGTTTCAGCTCTCCTGTTGCCACTGACCAAACCGCAGCTACGGGCACGAGACTGGGCCACTAAATGCATGTAGCTTCCCTCCACGGATATAGGAACCCAATATTAAGCAAACCATCACCACCATCCTGGCACTGCTGTAGAGAGTTGGGCATGGATTTGATGGGTTGAGTGGCCTCCATAACCTTATGCAACTGGCAGCAGTAGGAGTTGATAACCCGATGTGGGAGGCCAATGGTCCACCAGTTTGAATTTTCATCCAGTTAAAACCGACTGTGGAAATTGAGAAGCTGAGCATTTAAAAACATTCGCTCATTCAAGCCTTGAGTGGATGGTCCAATTGTAAAGCCACTGTTTTGGAGCTGGCTGTGGAACCAGGTCTCCCAAACCTTTGCAATGCTTTCTGCACAGAAAAGTGACACGGGGTGGGGGTTGGAGTCCCTGAAAGACGAGAAGGTCATGTGATTAGTGGTTAATGCCCTGTTCTAATGCAGAATGAACTAAAGCAAGTAGGCAACGGCTTTAGCCCGAGGCAATTTGTCAAAACTACATAGAATCCCTACAGTGTGGCAGCAGGCCAGTCAGCCCATCAAGTACACACCAACCTTCCAAAGAACAAAACACCCAGACCCACCCTATAACATTGCATTCTCCACGGCTAACCCACCTAGCTTGCACATACCTGGGCAATTTAGCATGGCCAATCCACCTACTGGATACATCTTTGGATTGTGGGAGGAAATCAGAGCAACCAGAGGAAACCCATACAGACACGGGGAGAACGTGCAAACTCCACACAGACAGTGTCGGGTCCCTGGCACTATAAGGCTGCAGTACGAACCACTGAGCCACTGTGCCACCCATTAATGTTGGCAGATGTGGCTGGTCACATTCAGAATGAAGTCTGGGGGGGCCTTCCAATGAGCCACATTCCTTGAATAATTCATGTATTAACAAAACTCCAAGAAGAAGCTTTTGTCATGCTCATTAATTGCGTTGATAAACAGAAGAACAAAATACTTCAAATTAAGCAGCTTCTCTTCAAACTTCAGACTGAAGAATCCCACAGCTCATAAAATACCTTTGTAGGAAAGTCACTGCTGCAGTGAAGGAACTGCAGTGGTCAATTCGCAAAAGATAATCGCCCACAAACAGCAAGTTGGTGCTGGTTAGGGTGGTAGGTCCAAAGTGTCTGGGAGAGCTCCTATACTCTAGTGGATTATTTTCCATCCACTTGAGATGCAGCCTTAAGGGTTTAAGCGTATCTTCCTTAATGGCAGTGTAGCACTCCTGCAGTGCTGTGCTGGTAGGCTCAGCGTGGATTTGGAGCTCAAGTCATTTACTTGCGACTAGGAGACACAATATCCCAGTTCAGAGGCAAACTGAACATTGGCCAATTTAACCGAACAATAAAAATGCCATCAGCAAAAGAAACAAAGGAAAGGTGAGGTAAAGCTGTTTCACTTTGCAAGTCTTTACGACATGGAATACACCACCTGGAAAGTGTAGTAAAGGCAAGGTTCAACTGAAGCATTCGAGAGAGCATTTGGATAAAAATAATGTGCATGGGCATAGAGATATGACAGGAGCCTGGCACTAAGTAATGATACTCATTTAATAGGTCAGAACAGACTTGGTGGGCTGAATGGCCTTCTGTACCGAACAGGTTCTGTGATTCTTTGATTCGGTGATAACAAGGAGTATGAACATGGAAAACGTGGAAAAATTCCAACATCTTTGGAATTGCAATTGGCAGGACGGAGATTTCAAAGGAGGTGGCTGTGGAGGGCAAAGTAAGTAATAATGTCACTAATGTTGTCAGCATATCATTCTGACCATGACAGAAGCAACACTGTATAACTAGAGAGACTTGATTTGTTTTTATTCCTTCACCAGGATGTGGGCATCACTAACACCAGCACTCACTGCCCATTCTTAATGGCCCAATTAATTGCTGTGGGTCTGGAGTCACATGTAGGCCAGATCATGTAAAGAGGGCAGTTTCCTTCTCTGAAAGACATTGGTGGACCAGATGGGTTTTTCCAACAATCGACAATGGACTCATGTTCATTATTAGACTCCAAATTCCAGATTTTTAGTGAATTCAAATTCCACCATCTGCCATGACAGGATTTAAATCTGGGTCCGCAGAACTTGCCTCGGTCTCCGGATTAACAGTCTAGCAATAACACCACAAAGTTGTTGCCTCCCAGGCAATACTTACCTGAAGATAAGGGTCTAGGCTATCGTCTTAATATATTTTGAGAGGGTTTGAGCTGCCAATAACACTAGACAGACCATAAACCTTTGGCCAGCCTCTTAAATGCTCAACAAGTTGTCACCACGATGACAATGTTTTAAGGTCATGCATTACAAATTGACAATGAAGCATGTTCCAGGAAAGACTCCAAATGAGTACAGATAGTCTGCTCATAGCGGGAACTCACAAAAGGGGGTGAGGCAGATAAGGAGGAAAGGATTAAAGTTAATGGGACGAGGATGTCGTTGATCTGAGCACCATTCTGAACAAGAGACTGAGAAATGTACAGCATGGAAACAGACCCTTTGTTCCAACTCATCCATGCTGACCAGATATCCTAAATTAGTCTAGTTCCATTTGCCAGCATTTGGCTCATATACCTCTAACCCTTCCTATTCATGTACCCATCCAGATGCCTTTTCAATGACATGATTATACTCTCCACCATCACTTCCTCTGGCAGCTCGTTCCATACATGCACTTCCACTTGCTCCCTTCAACTTGTAACTCTTCTCACTCCGTCATTCTCTTCATCTCTCTCTTCCACATCAAATGCTGGAGAGACAGAGAGAGGAAAACTGCAGTGAGTGGAAGGGTCCAGCAGGTAAAAATAAAGAGTAGGTGTGAAGAATTAGTGGGAATGTTTGGGTTAGTTAGGTTAAAGGAAAGCAATACATTGTCACTATAAAGATCACATTTCAAGAATATCAGGAAGAATGGCTTCAGCTGGTATTTCTTTTTAGGAACACATATATAGTGTGAATAAAGAGTTGGAATTATTTTTATGTGCTAAAGTCCAGATTACTGAGAGAGTATTAGTCTGCTACATTCCCAACACTAAGAGAACCAGAATGAACCAAATCAGATCCGTCACTCCTGAAAAGGCTGGTTTTTCTTAACTTCTTGTTATAATAAGGGGACCTTAGCTTCCCAGGAGTTGTATTTGGTCACAAAGTTAGAAGATGCTTCATTAAGAACAAGGTAAGCAGGGAAGGTGAGAGCATTTCATATTACTCAGTGTTTTAGAGCAATGGGATGCACACACTCATCCAACCCTCGATTACATCAGGATTGCAGGGAGGAAACAGCATTCTCTGAGGACCACAGAACCTGATGGAGTACTGCACTGTCAATCCAGGGACCCAGGTACTGTCCTGGGATCTGGGTTTGAATCCTATCATAGCAGATGGTGGAATTTGAATTCAATAAGAATCTGGAATTAAGAGTCTAATAATGACAATGAAACTGTTGCCAATTGTCAGGGAAGACCCATCTAGGTCATTAATGCCCTTTCGGGAAGGAAACTGCCATCAGGATTGCAGGGAGGAAACAGCATTCTCTGAGGACCACAGAACTTGATGGAGTGCTGCACTGTCAATCCAGGGACCCAGGTACTGTCCTGGGATCTGGGTTTGAATCCTACCATAGCAGATGGTGGAATTTGAATTCAATAAGAATCTGGAATTAAGAGTCTAATAATGACAATGAAACTGTTGCCAATTGTCAGGGAAGACCCATCTAGGTCATTAATGCCCTTTCGGGAAGGAAACTGCCATCCTTACTTGGTCTGGCCTACACATGACTCCAGACCCACAGCAATGTGGTTGACTCTTAACTGCCCCCTGGGCAATTAGGAATGGGCAATAAACTCTGGCCTAGATCAGAGATGCCCTCATCCTGTGAATCAATGAAAAAAGGCAATCTTGACATGCAGGGCTACTATCAATGTTACTCTAGCATTGCTGTATTAGAACAGTTGGAGGCATTCTAAGATTGAATCACAAGAGAAAATTGATATGTATACGTGACTCCACAATATACAGTCAATATGTTAATAATCTTGATTCTTCTTTTAAAAATGTTCCTTGCCTTCAATGTTTAGATGATTCCACTCCCCGCTCCCCCTCCCCCCACTCAGTGCTACAACGTGTTCTTTAATGAGGATTTACTTGGTAACAAGCTGAGAGAGGACTATGGGGATGATGAAGAGGCGACTACTTAATGACAAAGCTGTCTCAAGTTACAGAACTTCAACCACAACCTCAGTGGACGAGGAAACATGAAGCCACTGGATTTACGTGGTAAAAAATGCCCCATTATTAGATACCTCAGGTTTTCACTGAACACAGGGAGCTGGCTCCACGCCATTGAGATAAGAAGAGTGAGAGGGAAATGAAATCTAAAACCACCTTGAACTTAGTTCACTTGCAAGCCGATAAACTGCAACGTCCACAGAACAGGAAGAAACATTCATATAGTGTGTACTGAGGAAGTGACTGCTTTGGAAAAGGTAAAGTCAGCTTTCCTAGTACAGAGTGCACAAGCTGGCCAGACACTTGTATAGTGTAAGGCAGTGAACGAAGAAGTGTTAATTGATCATATGATCCTTGTGGGAGTGAACACCTTGTACTTTGGGGAATGGCTAATGTCGATAATTGTGCAGTCTGGTCTGATCGATGGTTGCCAGGGAGCCATATGCTTTCCACTGGGAACTGACTTTCAGTGATTTGGTGGAGAAAATCCCTGTGGGTTACTGCTGCATAGGTGTGAAAGTAAGAACAAAAATGAATAGTAAACATAAATTATTGTTATTTCACATTCATTCGGAGTAGTGCATAGAGCTAGGAGACCTGCCTTTTGGCTTGTCAATGTGGGAAGGAGAGTGGGGACAGTTATTGATAAGGACCAGCATGTTCAGTGCTTCTGTCTGACTCATGGCATGTCTGATCTAAGTCAAACTTACCATACCTTCACTGTGTCGTCCTCGAACAGTACATCCTCTCCGGCAGAGAGTGCCAGCTGGATGCCAACATTAGAAACAGCTGCCAGGAGGAGCGTAAAGACCCTGGTTGATAATTACGTTCACTGCATGGGCCCATTAATGAGGAATGAATGGTATTTTTAGAGGCTGAACACAGGATCGATTGCTGTCTCCTAAACGCCTCCAGCTGTCGGAGTAAACATAAAGTTGCTGTCAAGTGAATCCACTCTCCAACAGCAGCGGTCTCGTCAGCTTGTCTCCAATTGCTACCAGAGCTGTGAGAGAACCTCAGGGCAGAGTTTTCCCCAAGCCCTGAATGACGTGTGCAATGGGGAGGCAGCTTGGAAAAGACACCAGCACTGAAACAATTACACAGCAGCTGTACAAAACTCTGACCTTAGAGGAAGGGTGTGGAACCATTGGAAAGGGTCAGGGGAGATTTACTCGGATGTTGCCTGGTATGGAGGGAAGGTCTTATGAGGAAAGGCTGAGGGACTTGAGGTTGTTTTTGTTAGAGTAGAAGGTCGAGAGGTGACTTAATTGAGACATATAAGATAATTAGAGGGTTAGATAGGGTGGATAGTGAGAGCCTTTTTCCTCAGATCCATTCCCCTACATTTAACCCCTGACTAATGCACCCAACTTACACATCCCTGAACACTACGGGCAATTTAGCATGGCCAACTCACCCAAACCTGCACAACTTTGGACTGTGGGAGGAAACCAGAGTACCAGGAGGAAACCCATGCAGACACGGGGAGAATGTACAGACTCCACATAGAGGTAGCACAAAGGGACATAGCTTTAAATTGAGAGGTAATAGAAAAAGGACAGATGTCAGAGGTAGTTACTTTACTCGGAGAGTAGTAGGGGCGTGGAATGCACTGCCTGCAACAGTAATAGAGTCGCCAACTTTAAGGGCATTTAAATGGTCATTGGATAGGCATATGGATGAAAGTGGAATAGTGTAGGATAGATGGGTTTCAGAATGGTTCCACGGGTCAGTGCAACATTAAGGGCCGAAGGGCCTGTGCTGTGCTGTAATGTTCTATGTTCTATGTACATTCTTGACGTTGAGAGGAAGAAACCCCTTTCAATTTGCCGTTCTCAATGTCTCGCTGAGAATGGCACTGGCGAATGGTGAGTAGCATCCTGTAACATCCCATTATTTCTTCATTCCTCCTCATTTATGAGCAGCCTGTTCGATTCCCAAGCCGAAATCCGAGTGGCTGCCTGCTCTAGCTTGTCACTTAATCCTCCGGGCCTCCATCTTGGCCAGTATCTTCCCACATCTCGGGACATACTCCATGAGCAGTGCCTGCCTGAATTTGGCATCGGCAAATCACCAGCCTCTCTGTAACAACTTATAACATGGTTCGCTACTTCAAAACTGAGTGTTGGAGCGCATTAATAATGTAGTGAGGCTGCTTTATGTGTAGGCCCAGGCACTCGTTTCGTGCATCAGAACAGGATGGATCTCTGGGCTTTTGGCCTGCTTACTAATTTTGGTCCTCAGGTGAAAGGTCAGAGCAGGCTCTGTCTTGCCTTTCATTGTGCATTGCCACTTTGTTCATAACTTATAGGTTCACCCTATCTCTGTTTTCCCTTTTAGTGCAGTCACAGAGCCAGGCAGTTTGTCATGGTTCACTGCAAAAAACAGTGTGGGAGGAGTGAACACTGTGCCACATCGATCTCTCACCCACACTGTGTCCCCGCAGCTCAGGCAGCAAATGCACCGAATCTTCAGCTAAATAGCCATGTCTGAATTAAGATTAGAAGTAGATTTAGATTTCATTGTCACATGATCTGAAACTAGCCACATGAGTATATAGGGTGGTAAAGAGGGTGTATGGCATGCTGCCTTTCTTGGTCAGGACCTTGAGGATGAGAGTTAGGGTTGGCGCTTTATAAAACTTCAGTCAGGCCACACTTGGAGTACAGTGTACAATTCTGGTCGCCACATTGCAGGAAGGATGTGGAAGCTTTGGAGAGGGTGCAGAAGAGGTTCACCAGGATGCTGCCTGGATTAGAGGGCATGAGCTACAAAGAGAGGCTAGACAAACTTGGGTCATTTTCTCAAGTGGCAGAGGCTGAGGGGAGACTTGATAATAGTCTATAAAACTTTGAGAGGCAGAGATAGGGTTGACGGTCAGGATCTTTTTCCCAGAGTTGACATTTCCAATACTCGGGGACATGCATTTAAGGTGAGAGGGGGCAAGTTCAAAGGAGCTGTGAGGGGCAAGTGTTTTACACAAAGAGTGGTAGGAGTTAGGAAAACACACTCTTGGGTGGTGATGGTGGCAGATATAACAGTGGCATTTAAGGTGCTTTTAGATATGCAAGGAATGGAGGGATATGAACCAAGAGCAGGCAGAAAGGATTTATTTAATTTGGCACAACATTGCGGGCTGAAGAGTCTGTTCATGTGCTGTACAGTTCTATGTTCTATGTTTACTCAAGTACAGGACTATAGGAGTATAACAAAAAGTGTACAATATGATAAACCTCAATAAGGTAACCCTTCAACATCCTAGGCAAGTGACAAAAAGTCTCAATCTTTCTCTATTTTTATATCTCAATCCTTCCATTCCCAGCAACACCCTGGTAAATCTTTTCTGAACCCTCTCCAGTTTAATAATGCCCTTCCTGTAAACAGGGCGACCAGACCTGCACATAGTATTCCAGAAGAGGCCTCACCAACATCCTGCACAACCTCAACATGTCATCTAACTGTCTCTAACTCCACACTGACTGTTTGGAATCAATGCATTAAGACAAAGTAGCACCAGCTGCAGCAGGAGTGAGGCACTGGAGGGAGAGGAGGTGGAGGCAAATGAGGAAGGTAAGAGGAATGAGCAAAGTGATGTGGTTGCAGAGCCTGAGTTGAATATGGTGGTGACATGGATGAAGAGGTGGGGAGAGTGAGAGATCTTAACTTGATTTATTATTGTCACATGTAACTTGGTACAGTGCAAAGTTTTGTTTTGCGTGCAGTATGGGCAGATCACACCACGCAAAGTGCATTAGGGTAATGGAACAGAGCGAGAAAGATAATGTTACGGCTGCAAAGAAGGTGCATACAGAGTGAGGCTAACATTAAGTTTAAAATTTGAGAGGTCCATTCAGAAGGCCGGGTGCTGGCAGGTGGGACTGGATTGGGTTGGGATATCTGGTCGGCATGGAAGAGTTGGGCCGAAGGGCCTGTTTCCGTGCTGTACATTTTTATGACTGTAACTAAGTCTGATAACAGCAGGCAAGGAGCTGTTCTTGAACCTGTTGGAATGTGTGTTTAAGCTTTTGTATCTTCTGCCTGACAGAAGAGGGTGGATGAGATTATAACTTGGGTTGGGGGGGGGGGGGGGGGCATTGATGATGATGGCTGCCTTCCCCAGGCACCCAGAAGCGTAGCTAGAGTCAATGGATGGAAGGCTAGTTTGCATGATGGACTGGGCTGTGTATACAACATTTTCTAGTTTCTTAGAGTTCCGAAGCAGAGCAGTTTCCACATCAAGCTTTGATGCCGAGAGTGCTTTCTATGGTGCATCAATGAAAAATCGGTAAGAGTCTTTATGGACATGCTAAATTACGCTAGCCTCCTGAGGAAGGAGAGAAGTTGTTGTGCTCTCTTGACTATAGCATGGGTGCACCAGGACAGAGTGTTGGTGATCATCGAGAGGTGAGGTGAGAAAGATATGTGCAGAGAGTGAGCAGGGTGAACTAGATGAGGCAGGTGAGGAGAGTGAACATGGGGAGATAGTATCAAGACACCCGTCCATCTCTGAACCATCTGAGAATCTGAGTGCTTTCTCACCCAGTCATGATGCTTGCTGTTGTGTGTAAACCCACAGGGTTTCTCAGTCTCAGTGCAAGTTTGCCTGACGATACATGTTGAGTGCTATACTGTAACTCCAAGCCTGTACACATTTTGGTAACCAGCAGATAGGATCCAAAATCCAGACTTGCAAACAGACTGGTCTTATCAGGACAGCATCTATTCAATAAATGATTTCACCATTTGGACAAAATAACCCATCTATTTTTATCCTCACTGCACTGATTTCCTGGTCTGAATGATATATTAGTGCATTAGGAGGTGCCTCTATCCAACTATTTAATGTTAGCTGAATGTTTAAGGATTGGTATGACGTGTGTTGTCATTTACACTCCAGTGGGCAACAGCAGCTGCAGCAGCACATCCCGACAATGTAGTGTAGCCACCATTCATCAGAGAACTGCAACACAGCAAGTGTGATATGATGGATAGTAAAGGAGATTTTAATAATTATGGATTTTGTTTCTTCCGAATTATTAAACACTAGATTGTGAGCCAAATGAGAATGAAGGCAAACAATGAGCAAAGAACAGATAGGAAGAATGATCAACAATAGTGTTTGAAATAGAACTCACTATCAGTCATATTTGAAAGGTAAATATTCATCAAACTGAATGACCTGTCTCTCTGGGGAAATTAAATGAAATGGCTTTTAAATGCACCTATTTGACCAATAATTATCAACCTACTGTTGAAAGAGCCAGTGAAAATCTGAAAGTGCTTATAATGCAGTGTAACAAGAAGGTTACACACACACTCACGCAGACACATACACACACACACACACAAACATTCGTGAACATACACGTGCACATCCATTACACGACAGACAGCACAGCCAAACAAACGCACATATACATGGCAGCTAACCCATCGACAAGTGAAGATAACACATGAACAAGCATACCTGTGATACATGGCCACATGCAACACACATACAAACAACATATGGCAGCAACATAGTGACTCACTGGCTGGCACTTCTGCCTCACAGCGCCAGGGTCCCAGGTTCAATTCCTGCCTCAAGCAACTGTTTGTGTGGAGTTTGCACATTCTCCCCGTCCTTGTGTGGGTTTCTTCCTGGTGCTCCGATTTCCTCCCGCAGTTCAAATATGTGCAGGTTAGGTGAATTAGTTGGGGGTAAATATAGGGTAGGAGAATGGGTCTGGGTAGATGACTCTCGGAAGGTCGGTGTGGACTTGTGGGGCTAAATGGCCTGTTTCTCTACTGTAGGGAATCTAATATATAGGATATGCCACTCAGATGATAAACAACACAAAAAGAAAAAGTGTACAACACAGACACCACAAATGCAGCATACACTAAGCAAGATTCACAACACACATGCACCACACAACACCCAAAATTGACCCAGTATTACCAACTTCTTCAAGTAATTAGATACTGGGATTTCACTATTTGGATGTATCTTTGAAGCATTACACAGAATCAGTACGTTACAGATGAATGCTCAGCAAGCCCTAAATAATCTCAAAACCACTTTATTAAAATCTCTTTTTTTTGATGGACCAAGAAACGGATGATCAATCAAAGCAATTAGTTATAAATTATGAAACTAACCAGGGTTTGAAGTTTAGTGAGGTCATGCTTTCAGGACATCACTGCACTTTCATCTGCAAAGAAATATTCACCATACGCAGAAAGCTGCTCATATCAGTGGAATGATGAAAAGCAGATGTCTCTTTGTCATTGTAATGAGCCGACCAAATGCTCTCTCTTATTATCAAAAGCTAATCTTCAGGATGCCAGATTTGCAGCAGGCTCTGGCTTGCATTTGACAGAGATTATGGGGAGTCTTACAGACTGGCTGGAGACCATTGGGCGCCATGCATGGGAAGGGTCTCTATGGTAAGAATTCGGTGCCATTTAAAGACACAAAACTACACAGCTGTGGGACTTCCTTGTAGAAAGGACTTTCCTGGGACAGAAAACCTGCCCTTGGAAAGAGTCTGGCCAATCAGAGAGCAGCAGTTCCATTGAACAGTAGCAGTGGCTGCTACTGGTATGACACCCAGTCAAAGCTCAGTCTTGTTGCTCGATGCAAGGATACAGGGAATTGTTGGTGGGATTGGATGAAGGTTTTCAGCAACAATGGTGCTTGGGGCTGTCCCTTTGACTTGTTCAAAATATGTAAGTTCCTTTCTGCACAGATAAGTCACACAAAAATCAACAAGGTAATCACTGGATAACTTGGTGTAGCACAGTAGTTGAGAGACATACATTGGTGAAGACACATGCAGAATTTCTCTGATCTTTTTCAGGGTCCACATCCTATGGCCTGGGATTAATGTCTCTTCTGAAAGATAGTGCCTCATAGAGCAGCACTCCCTCAGGTTATGTCAGTCTAAATTCAGATTGGCTAGGACCCTTGACTTTCTGATTTGAAGGAAAGGACAGTCAAGATTGATAGACCATTGAATAAAGTTGCAGAAGACTCCAGAAACAATTCTGGCTTTGGAAAGAAGTGGAGGAACAATAAGAAAGTCGAGGAAGGAATGGAGCCACCCACCTCAGGTTGAAGAGTAACTTGATAGTGAGAGGCACTCTGTTAATAACAAGCAGGAATGATGACTTTAAATTTTAAACAGGGTCCTTCGTTGAAATGTCAAATAGCTTTTAGTTTACACTGGTGCGAAGATAATCTTTATGAGTAAATGATATAGTCTTAAGTCGTTTATAAAGAATTAGGGAATCCTTACAGAGCAAAAGAGGCCATTCAGCCCATCAAGTCTGCACCTACTCTCCAAAGAGCATCCCACCCAGACCCAGCCCTTCCCCATAACCCTGCATTCGGTTTTTACTATGGCCAATCCACCTGACCTGCACATTCCTGGATACTACAGGGCTATTTACCATGGCTAACCCAACTAACCAGCAAACTACTGGGCAACTTAGCACAGCCAATTCAAACAGCCAGCACATCTTTGTTAGGAAACAGGAGGAAACCCACACAGAGACGGGGAGAACGTGCAAACTCCACACAATCGCCTAAGGCTGAATTGAACCTGGGTCCCAGGCGCTGTGAGGCAGCTGCATACAGCTTTAATTGTGTTATAATGACAGCACTATCTACAGCAGAACTGAGATGCTATTAAGTCGGGCTGGAACTTAAAATAGCACCACAGCAATAAAGGGTAACCCTCATCATGCCGTCTAATAAAGAAATGGAAGAGGCCATCATCCAACCAAATGAGCCCAGAGAATATCCTGTCCGAAAAGGAGAGAAAATCTTTTACATAAAGATCAGTGTGGGAGCCCCAGGGTACCTCACCTTGATGGATTGGTGGACAAATATGGCATCATCATAGAGTGTCCCAACGCAGTGGCAGAAACAGGGTCGTGAAGATAACCCAAATAAATGGCAGCACTGTTAGTCTGGACTGATTGTCGCTGCATCTAGACTTCTGACTAGTATCTCAAACAAATTCCCATTTCAGGTCTCTCCTGTGGATCATGAGCTCTGGTAACCCCAATCACGGAAGATAGGGACGTGCCTCCCATAATAAAAACCTCCATCTCAGGATAAAGGATCAAACAACTGACAGGAGACAAGATACAAAATGAACGGACTCAACACTTTGTGATCCAAATGTTCGTGCTGATGTTCAGAGTTTTAATGTTTGTTTAGAAGGAGCCTTAGGAGCTTTGGATCAAATCCTCCCTCAAGCGGTGACACGTCAGCGATAATACACTTGTACCTTCATCATAACAAAGTATTCAGGCTTTGTGCCGGGATCATTTGAAAGCTTAAGGACACTATATTAAAAATGTAACAGCAAGCACCCAGAAGCTTGAAATGATGAGCAAAGAAAAAGTACCAATATTTATCCTACATCATTGACATTTTAAAGCTCTTCAAGACAGTTTGAAGTGTAGTGGTTCTCTTAATATGAGGAATATAATCATTAATTTCACAAGAAATTATGTTGGCCGAAGGAGGACTATTTGCTAAGAGACCCAATGAAACCACCCTGCTCTACTTTCCAATGAGAGTCATACAGCTTGGAAACAGGCCCTTCAGCCCAACTCACTCATGCCATCCAGGAGTTCTAAACTGAACTAGTCCCATTTGCCTCTGTTTGGCTCATGTCCCTCTGAACCTTTCCTATCCATGTACTGGTCTCAATTTCATCATGGTATCTTTTGTATTTACCCAAGAGGTTAGGCATAACCTTGGTTTACCATTTCATTTGAGAGTTGGCACTTTAGACACTGGAGATGAAATGAAGTGTGTCTGATCCAGTAGTAGCCCCTGCCTTCATAGCCTGGTTCAATTGGTCTCATCTTCCTGTATATGAACTTCCGTTCCAAGCTCATTTTGAACCAACAATTTCCATTATAAACTGCTGTGATTATATTTATATTAAGGGATGACATATTGCAGCTGTACAGGACATTTGTTAGGCCACTTTGGAATACTGTGTTCAATTCTCATCTCCCTATTAAAGGAAGGATGTTAAAAGGGTGCAGAAAAGATTTACAAAGGTGTTACTAGGGTTGGAACTATTGGGAGAGGTTGAATATTTTTCCTGGAGCATCAGAGGCTGATGGGCAACCTATTTTTATAGAAGAATCCCTACAGTGTGGAAACTAGTCCTTCAATCTAACAAGTCCACACTGAACCTCTGAAGAGTAACCCACCCAGACCCATTCCCTGTATTTACCCCTGACTAATAACCTACACTATGGCAGCTTAGCATGGCCAATTCACCTGACTGGCACTTCTTTGGATTGTGGGAGGAAACCCACACACACATGGGGAGAATGTGCAAACTCCACACAGACAGTGACCCAAGGATGGCATTGAACCTGGCGCCCTGGCACTGTGAGGCAGCAGTGATAACCACTGAGCTACTGCGCCTCTGAGCCACTGAGCCACCAAACCTTATAGAGGTTTATAAAATCATGAAGGGGGGACATGGATAGGGTGAATAACCAAGGTCTTTTTCCCAGGGTAGGGCATTGGTTTAAGGTGAGAGGGGAAAGATTTAAAGGAGACCTAAGCGGCAGCTTTTTCATGCAGAAGGTGGTGCGTTTATGGAATGAACTTCCAGAGGAAGAGGTAGAGGCTGGTACAATTACAGCATTGAAAAGTCATCTGTATGGGTACATAAAATCGAAAGGGTTGAGACAGATACAGGCCAAATGCTGGCAAATGGGACTCGATTATGTTAGTGTACCTGGTCGGCAATGGACAAGTTGGACCGGAGGGTTTGTTTCCGGGTTGTATAACTCTCTGACTCGATGTAACACTGTAATGAGGTCCTCCTACCAGTGATGGGCTCATAATGTCACCGTTTGGCACCTTCCAACTTCTTGTTTAGTATTGCAAAAAAAGCTCTATACTCAGACCAACATTATTTCTGTTTACCGTATAATTTTAAAATATCAAACCAAACATTGTTACAAGAACGAGAATGTATGTCATTAAATTGGAGATTACATTCGGCTTATATTTCCTCTGACAATTAACTCCAGGCTGATGATGATCTACCTCCTCTGCTAACACTGCGTGCTGATCCCTTTACCAGGATGGCCTCCTGCATAAGTTCAATCAGACATTTGGACAGAGACATGAATAGAAAGGGTTTAGAGGGATGTTGAACAAATGCAGGCAATCCCACAGTCCAAAGATGTGCAGGGCCAGGTGAATTGGCCATGCTAAATTGCCCGTAGTGTTAGGGTGGGTTCGCTTCGGCGGGTCGGTGTGGACTTGTTGGGCCGAAGGGCCTGTTTCCACACTGTTGTGGACTTGTTGGGCCGAAGGGCCTGTTTCCACACTGTAATGTAATCTAATCTAATCTACGTCCTCTGCTAACACTGCGTGCTGATCCCTTTACCAGGATGGCCTCCTGCATAAGTTCAATCAGACATTTGGACAGAGACATGAATAGAAAGGGTTTAGAGGGATGTTGAACAAATGCAGGCAATTGGGACTAGTTGAATTTGGGAAACTTGGTTGGCATGGATTAGATGGAGCTGAAAATGTGTTGCTGGAAAAGCGCAGCAGGTCAGGCAGCATCCAAGGAACAGGAGAATCGATGTTTCAGGCATAAGCCCTTCTTTCCTGAAGAAGGGATTACGCCCGAAACGTCGATTCTCCTGTTCCTTGGATGCTGCCTGACCTGCTGCGCTTTTCCAGCAATACATTTTCAGCTCTGATCTCCAGCATCTGCAGTCCTCACTTTCTCCATGGACTAGATGGACCAAACAGTCTGTTTCCATGCTGGACATCTCCATGATTGTATGTTATCTCAATCCAACATCTACTCAGCAATGTGGAAAATTGCCTAGGGATGTCCTGTCCACACACAGCAGGACAAATCCAGTCTGGTTAAATATCACCACATCATCCATTCTCAATCAGCTGTAAAGTGATGGAAGGTGTCATAAACTGTGCTACCTAGCAGCACTTGAAAGGAATAATGTTCAGCTTGGGTTCTGCCAGGACCACTCAGCTCCTGACCTAAAGTACTAAAGGTACTGAAGATGTGGTCAATAAATTTATTGCTGACACAAATAGAGATTGATAAGTAAATTGTAAAGAGAACATAAGGTTACAAAGGAATTTAGGTAGATTAAGTGGTTGGGCAAAGATCTGGAAAATGAGTGTAATGCAGGAAAATGTGAAATTGTTTTGGCAGGAAGAATAAAAAAAAGCTCATTATGTAAATGGAGAGAGATTATGAAGTAGAAGGATCTGTGTGTTATAGAGCATGGATCGTAAAGTACGCAGGTACATCCGGAAATTAGGAAAGCTAATAGAATGTTATTGTTTATTGTGTGGGAAATTGAATACTAAAGAAGGGAGCTGAAAATGTGTTGCTGGAACAGCGCAGCAGGTCAGACAGCATCCAGGGAACAGGAGAATCGACATTTCGGGCATAAGCCCTTCCCACTAAAGAAGGGAGGCTATGGTTCATTTCTACAGGATATTGAGACCATATTTGGAGCAAAGTGCACTGTATTGTCCTCCTTATTTGAGCAAGGATGCAAATGTGCTGCAAGTACTTGAGGCTAGCTGGCTAGACTAATACCTGGAATGAGTGGGTTGGCTTATAAGGAAAGGTTTCGCAGGCTAGACTTGTATCCAGTGGAGATTAAACACGTAAGAGCTGGCTCCATTGAAGCATACGAGATTGCAAGTGGCCTCGACAGGGTAACTATGGACAGAATGCTTTGTGGGAAAATCGAGCAGTAGAGGTCTCCCACTTAGAGATAGATGAGGCAATTCTTTATTTTTTTATCCCAGACAGTCGTAAGCATCTGGAAGGCTTTTCAACAAAAAGTTATGGAAGGACAGTCCTTGACTATTTTGAAGGTGGATAGATTTTTGGTAAGTAAGAGGCGAAGGATCATCAAGGATAGGTGAGAATGTGGAGCTGAGGTTACAATCAGGTCAACCATGAGCTCATTAAATGATGCAGCAGACTCAGGGGCTAGAAGAAGCCTACCTCCACATCTAAAGTTCATATGCTACAACTGACTCACTGGCATAACTCCACAGAGGCTGGTATCCCATCACCAACTCACCCTTTATTTACACGCACAAAAGTACTTCACACTGGTCTGGCTTCCTCTGACCCAGTTCTCAGAGTGAGCAGAACTCCTGATAGACTTGTTGATGTTTGTCAACCAGGGAGCTTCCTGATTGGACCAGATTAACAACCCCAAATCAGGGAGCTCATATTCTATGAGGTCCAGCTAGCTGACCTCATTACAATCACTACAGCCATAAATGACTGTGTCAGATAATAGGGATCTCAATCATGGTAGAGAATGATATCTTATCATATCATATCGATCATGGAGTGGCATGGTGGCTCAGTGGTTAGCCCTGCTGCCTCACAGCACCAGGGTCCCAGGTTCAATTCCAGCCTTGGACTGACTGTGTGGAGTTTGCACATTCTCCCCAAGTCTGTGTAGGACTCCCCCCCCCAGTCCAAAGCTGTGCAGGTTAGGTGAAGTGGCCATGCTAAATTTCCGATAGTGTTAGGTGCATTAGTCAGAAGGAAATGGGTCTGGAATGGGTTACTCTTCGGAGGGTCAATGTGGGCTGATTGGACTGAAGGATAGGCATATGGAAGTTAGTACAATGGGGTGGCACAGTGGCTCAGTGGTTAGCACTGTAGCCTCACAGCACTAGGTTCCCAGGTTCAATTCCAGCCTTGGGTGACTGTGTGGAGTTTGCACATTCTCCCCGTGTCTGCGTGGGTTTCCTCCCACAATCCAAGGATGTGCAGGTTAGGTGAATTGGCCATGCTAATTAGGTGCATTAGTCAATGGGGAAATGAGTCTGGGTGTGTTACTCTTTGGAGGGTCGGTGTGGACTGGTTGGACCAAAGGGCCTGTTTCCACAAAGTAGGTAATCTAATCTTAAGATGTTCAGGTACTAAAGGCAGCTCTCTGAAAAGAAGGGTCAAAAGTTTTCCACCGTTTTATTTCTGTCATCTGACTACATGCTAAAGCTGCTATTGAAGTATTTGCTTCTTTCTCTAAGAAATGGCCTGTTACCAAGACAACATCAGTTCCAAACAGTACCATGTCTTAAATTTAAGCATATTTTGTACTGTAACTTTATAATGGGACTGGGCTCTAAACAAGGAGGATCTAGATGCAACTTCAGTTAAAGTGACAAAAGTGATCCCATCCTCAAAGGATCCCAAATCTTGCACACCTTCCAGCTCCTGATGTTACTGAAAAATGTCACTGCTTCAAAGTTAAAGACTCACAAAACTGCGCCTATACTCCGCAATCCATTCAGATCGTCTGCTATATGCTTATTTTACAGCTGACCCAGTCTACTGACATATTGTATTTTCATATCGGTATGTCAGTGTCAGATTTGTCACATGATAATTCACCTGATCCTACAGCGAAAGCAATGCAGCCCCACCCTGGTTGAAGGATATCATGACAGCGTGAATGGTTTCCATGGCCTTTCCCCAGGTAAACAAGAACAGAGAGCTTATAATGTGAATGTGAGGACAAAAATCTATGTCTTTAAAATGATGACTAAATAACATTTGTGTGCCCTGACCCAATAGCATTCCATGCCCTCTTGTCCTGGGTAACATCGTCTTGAATTGATCAAGATGGCGGCAGAGTAAGTCTTGTGAGCCGTCGCTCTGACCACTTTCCTTTGTTTTGTTAATTTCTTGGTTTTTTTTTCTTTACTTTACTTGTATATTTTACTTACTTAATTTCCTCATGTCCTGAGCTCAGGCAACATTGGCAGTGGTGAGGAATCCCAGTGCAGAGTCGAATGAGCCCAATGTGGACCTTGAGGCGTTGCGAGTGAGTGATCCCAGTGCAAGCTCGAGTGAGCCCCTACTTATGTTCCTGGAGCGAGCATAGGACCTGGCATCAGAATTGGCAGCTGTTACATTGGTAGAGGCAATGTCAGCGAGTTAGGCTGAGTGGCAAAAGATGGCACCTGAGGATGGGTGACTTGGTTTGGTCCGGTGCTGGTGGTGATGAAGTGATGACAGAAGGGCATCATAATGACATCAAGGTGGGCCCAGCAGTGAGAGACTTTGATATTGGTTCGGGTCTGGTGTAGATGACAGTGGAGGAGGGATGGGAGGACATGCACTGTTGTTGATAAGCTGGCTTTGTACTGATGGACTCTCGTTAAGCTGTACCTTTCTATTTGTTCTTACTCACAAACTATTCAAAATGGCGCCGGATTGTGGAGACAGTGGAAAAGCTTTTCACTGTATTTAATTGTTGTTCTCGCTGTGAAATACACATGACGATAAAATCATTCATTCACTCACTTGCATGTGGAAAGCCAAGGATGCTCAACTACACAATAAATTAAAACTCTTACTTCTATATGCACTCATTTTTGCAAACCCTTCCTTGTGCCAGTCCTTTTTCTTTAGATTACTTACAGTGTGGAAACAGGCCCGTCGGCCCAATTAGTCCATACCGACCCGCCCAGACCCATTCCCCTGCATTTACCCCTTCACCGAACACTACGGGCAATTTAACATGGCCAATTCACCTAACCTGCACAATTTTGGACTGTGGGAGGAAATCCACGCAGACACGGGGAGAATGTGCAAACTCCACACAGACAGTTGCCTGAGACAGGAATTGAGCCTGGGTCTCTGGCGCTGAGGTAGCAGTGCTAACCACTTGCCACTGTGCCACCCCATATTTATACTAGAGTCGAGAGCATGGTGCTGAAAAAGTATAGCAGGTCAGGCAGCATCCGAGGAGCAGAAGAATGGATGTTTCGGGCAAAAGGTCTTCATCAGGAGTAAACTTCTCTCGACTCTAATCTCCAGCACCTGCAGTCCTCACTTTCGCAATACTTATATTGGAGATTGTTCATGGAAACATGTTCTGCTGTTATTTAGTCCTCCTACCAATGGTGGCGGCATACACTTCAGGATATCAGCTTCCAATTATTCTCTACTCCAGAAAATTTTCCACATCCCACCAATACTATTTCTCTGCTTTTGGGAATTGCATAAGGTTTACTATTGAACTGCAAAATAATAAACCAAGTATTCTTGCACAGAGGTGAAGTGTATGTCATTCCATTAAGAGATTGACCACAGAATTCCTACAATGTGGAAACAGGGCCTTTGACCCAACAAGTCCACACTGACCCTCCAAAGAGTACCCCGCCCTACCCATTCTCCTACCTTATATTTAACCCTGACCTAACTTATACATCCCCAAACACCATAGTCAATTCACCTAATTTGCACCTTTTGGATTGTGGGAGGAAACCAGAGCACCCAGAAGAAACGCATGCAGACATGGAGAGAATGTGCAAACTCCACACAGACAGTCGCCCAAGGCAGAATCAAACCCAGCTCCCTGGAGCCATGAGGTAACACGGCTAACACTGAGCCAATGTGCCCATATGCTTTGATCCAGTTATGCCTATGCTAAATCTTTTCCCTTATACTTATTCCAAGTAAATCTATGTCTCAGAAGAAGAGAAAGTGAAATCACACTAGGGATTTCATCCTGAGTTTTGACTGTCAATCTCTACAGCAAGTAATCCCTAATTAACATAAGATGAAGTGATGATCGAATAAGGTTTGTAAGGTTAGGAAAGCGATTGATATAGGTAGATGTGATGGAGATATCTCCGCTTGTGGGGAATCTAACTAGAGGTTCATAAATAATAGATAGTCATTGATATATCCAGGAATTCAGAAAAAAAAGTCAATTTATTCAGTCAGCTGATTGAATATAGAACCTGGCAGAAACAAATAGAATGGATAGTTTTCAGGGGAAGCTGGGAAAAGTACCTGAAGGAGAAAGGATAGAAAGTAAGCTGGGAGGAGGCACATGTGAAAATTCAGAGTGTTTTAGTCACTTACAGAATGAGAGCATCATTGACTAGGCCAGCATTGCTCAGAAGGTAGGTGAGAGTCTACCACATTGCTGTGGGCCTTGAGTCACGTGGAAGACAGAACAGGTGAGGATGGCAGCTTTGCTCCCTAAAGGATATTAGTGAATAAGACAGGTTTTTCCCCAACAATTGCCACAGGATTCATGGCCATCATTAGACTCATAATTCCAGACTTTTGTTTTTATTGAATTCAAGTTCCATCATCTGCCATTTGAACCTAAGTCCCAGAGGATTACGTGGGGCTCTATATTAGAAGCCAAGCAATAATACCACAAGGCCACTGCCTCCCCATAGACCGGCCAGCCTGAATGGCCGGTTCCTATGTTGTCAATTCTAAGAACGAGTGTTTGGATTCCCTGTGTAGGTGGCCTGGGAGATTGGGTGCCACCTGGGGAGTGGGGATGGGGCATACCTGAGCCACGTCAATGAGGATCCCCCGCAAGCAGCCCACTTAGTGCTGGAGGGAGAAGCTGCATGACCCCACGTCCTGGGGACTTTCAGATTGTGCAAGTGTTTTTGTGACACTTCAATGACGCTGTTTTCTTTAGAGCAAAGAAGACTGAGGGGGGACATGATCAAAGTGTAAAGGATTATGAGGGGTATGGACAGAGTGAATAGAGAGCAGCTGTTCCCTTGATTAAGGGGTCAATCACGAGGGGACATATTTTTTGGAGTAAGTGATAGGAGATTCAGAAGGGAATTGGGAAATAATCTTTCTCCTTCAGTGGATGTTGGGAATCTGGAATGTACTGCCTATGAAGGTGGTTGCAGCTGGAGATCTTTAAAAAGTATTTGGATGAGTACTTTCAGTGAAGGATCCGGGACAAGTGTAGGAAATTGGGATCAGCGCAGTTTTAGTGGTCATCATATTAGTGCAGACTCAATAGGCCGAAGGGCCTTTTCTATGCTGTTTGAATCCATGAACTTTGCTATCAAGTTTAATTAGACTCAAATTTACTCAAAGTCAATTTCTAGCAACTGTGTAGTCCAAATATGAATTTACTATTGAGCTACTCCTTGACTTTAAACCAATGTATATCACTCTTCAAATCTCTCCCTTACCTTCAATCTTAAACTCACTTCTCCATCTCCCATGGAGACTGTCTCCTTGCTGCAATAACACCTTTGCTTATTTTCACAAAAAAAATGTTTTTCAGATTCTGTGCTGACTACAAATGTTTGGATTAAATTTGCCAGTGTGTGGAGGATGTGTCGACCCGTAGGAGTAACTAACGCAGTCGCTAACAACAAACCCCTTTCACTCCCAGGCAGCTTGAGAGAGACAGAATGCTGCCATCATTTAGCAAAACAATGAGATGCTGGCCTTGCTGGAACACTGTGGCAGTAAAGCTGCTCTTTACACACTAGCAGCAGCATCAATCTGTCAATCACATGTTAAAGTCTCATTTATAACGGTCACTGTATGTTCTGCCAACCTTTCCATTCACATCTGGATATCGCTGGGGATCATGGTCGAATCTTAGGCATCAACTATCTAGCACTGAGGTCAGAAGAAATGTCTCCACTTAGAGGATGGTGAATCGTTACAATTCTCTGTCCCAGAAGGCTGTGGGAATTCAATCCTTGAGGATATTCAAGGCAGGGGTCAAGATTTTTAGTTTGCATCAGCAATGCAGGGGTTTGGGATTTGTGTTTTAGATTTAGGTTTTATTGTCACATGCACTCGAGTACAGGATACGAGGACACAGTGAAATGTGAATGATGTTGCCACACATGACATCATCTTAGATACAAAATACCTAGTTACAAAATCTTAGTTACAGAAATAGAAAAATAAAGGAAAGTGTTCAGCACTGCAATCTTCTCAGCATAAAAGTAGAAAAACAAATAAATAAATACAAATTTTAAAAAGGTCTTGCTGCAGTTATACAGGGCCTTGGTAAGGCCAAACCTTGAGTATTGTGGGCAGTCTTGGTCTCCTAGTCTGAGAAGGACATTCTTGCTATTGAGAGAGTCCAGTGAATGGTCACCCGACTGATTCCTGGGATGGCAGGACTGACAGATGAAGAAAGACTGGATTGACTGGGCTTGTACTCCCTGCAATTTAGAAGAATGAGGGGGGGCATCTCATAGAAACAAATAGAATCCTGATGGGACTGGACAGACTAGACATGGGGAGGCTGCTCCTGATGTTGTCGAGGTCCAGAACTAGGGGTCACAGTCTAAGAATAAGGGATAAGCCGTTCAGCACCGAGATGAGGAAGAATTGTTTTTCACTTGGAGAGCTGTGACCCTGTGGGATTCTCTATGTCAGACAGTTGTTGAGCCAGTTCATTAGAAACATTCAAGAGGGAGCTGGACGATTCACACCCTTGATGCCTTGCGGCTGAAGGGATCAAGGGTGTGGGGAGAAAGTGGGAGTGGGATATTAAGATTGTATGATTAGCCATGATCATATTGAATGGTGGTGCAGGTTCGAAGGGTGGAATGGCCTACTCCTGCACCTATTTTCCGCGTTTCTAGGTTGACATGTCAAACATTCAGTCCTTTCTTGAGCTACGGGCCTGCAGATGCTTCAAACTGGGATTGCCCCAAAAGGGCTCACTCTCCCCCATGCTGGGCATGCTTTCACTCGCACTGAGCTATGACCTGCCCAGACATGCCAGGCTTCGGTGCTGCTCGCAAGGCTTCAGGCTTGATCATCGTATCACCATTGATTGCCACTGCCACCATCTTTCACCAATCAGCTGTAATTGTATTGACTGGCAGAGCAGGAATAAATGGCTGAATGACCAATTCCTGTTCCATGGTCTTCATCTTGCTTCCTATAATGACTAGAACATAGAACATAGAACAGTACAGCACACTACTGGCCCTTTGCCCCTTGATGTTGTGCCGGCCTTTTATCCTACTCTAAGGTCAGAATAACCTACATACCCTACATTGTACAAATTTCCATATGCCTACCCAAGAGTTGCTTAAGTGTCCCTAATGTATCTGGCTTGACTACCACTGCATTCTGCACATTCACCACTCTCTTTGAGTCAAGAATCTACCTCTGACATCACCCCTAAACCTTCCTCCAACACCTTAAAATTATGCCCCCTCATGATAGACATTTCTGCCATGGGAAAACATCTCTGGCTATCCACTCTATCTATGCCTCTCATCATCTTGTACACCTCTATAGAGTCACTCTCATCCTTTTATGCTCCAATGAGAAAAGCCCTAGATCCCTCAACCTTTCTTCATAAGACCTGCCCTCCAGTCCAAGCAGCATCCTGGCAAATCTCCTCTGCACCCTCTCTAAAACTTCCACATCCTTCCTAGCAACTAGAACTGAACACAATATTGCAAGTGTGGTCTAACCAGGGCTTTATAAAGCTGCAGCATAATCTCGTGGCTCTTAAACTCAATCCCCCTGCTAATGAAAGCCAACACACCATACACCTTCTTAACAACCCTATCAACTTGGGTATCAACTTTGAGAGATCTATGGACATGGACCCCAAGATCCCTCTCTTCCTCCACACTGCCAAGAATCCTGCCTTTAACCCTGTATTCTGCATTCAAATTTGACCTTCCAAAGTGAATGACTTCAGACTTTTCCAGGTTGAACTCCATCTGCCACTTATCAGCCCAGTTCTGCATCTTGTCAATGTCCAGTTGTAACCTACAACAGTCCTCCACACTATCCCCAACTCCACCAACCTTCGTGTCATTGGCAAAATTACAAACCCATCCTTCCATTTCCTCATCCAAATCATTTATAAAAATCACAAAGAGCAGAGGTCCCAGAACAGATCCCTATGGAACACCACTGGTCACCAAGCTCCAGGCTGAATACCTTCCGCCTATTATCACCCTCTGTCTTCTATGGGTCAGCCAATTCTGTATTCAGACAGACAGATTTCCCTGTAGCCCATACCTCCTTACTTTCAGAATAAGCCTACCATGGGGAACCTTATCATACGTTTTGCTGAAATCCATACACCATATCCACTGGTCTACCTTCATCAACCTGCTTTGTCATATCCTCAAAGAATTCAATAAGGTTTGTGAGGCATGACCTGCCCCTCACAAAGCCATGCTGACTATCTCTAATCAAACTATGATTTTCCAAGTAATCATAAATCCTGTCTCTCAGAATCCTCTCCAGTGCTTTGCCCACCACTAACGTAAGACTGACTGATCTGTAATTCCTCGGATTATCACTAATCCCTTTCTTGAATAAGGGAATAACATTTGCCACCCTCCAATCATCTGGCACTACTCCAGTGAACAGTGAGGATGCAAAGATCATCACCAAAGATGCAGCAATCTCTTCCTTCGCTTCCTGTCGTAACCTAGGGGATATCCTGTCTGGCTCTGGGGATTTATCTAAATTTTTCAACATTTTCAGCACATCCTCTTTCCTAACATCAACTTGTTCTAGCATATCGATCTGTTTCATGCTGTCCTCAGAAACATCAAGGTCCCTTTCACTAATGAATATTGAAGCAAAGTATTCATTAAGGACCTGTCCTACCTCCTTTGACTCCAGGCACAAGTTCCCTCCACTATCCCTGATCAGCCCTACCCTCACTCTGGCCATCCTCCTGTTCCTCACATAAGTATTTAACGCTTTAGGGTTTTGCTTAATCCTACCCACTAAGTCTTTTTCATGCCCTCTTCTAGCTCTCCTAAGTCCATTCTTCAGTTCCTTCCTGGCTTCCTTGTAACCCTCTAAAGCCCTGTCTGAACCTTGCCTCCTCAACCTTAAATAAGCTTCCTTCTTCCTCTTGAAGAAGTACATTCCATATACTTTGTCAGCATTAGGTTCTTTCAACCTACCATGCCTTCCTTGCCTCAGTGGGACAAATCTGTCCAGCACTACCAGCAAGTCCTCCCGAAACAACCTCCACATTTCCATCGTGCATTTCCCTGAGAACATCTGTTCCCAGTTTAGGAGCCTCAGTTCCTGCTGAATACCACTGTCATTCCCCCCCCCCAATTAAATACTTTCCTCTATCATCTGCTTCTGTCCCTCTCCATGAGTGTCGTAATGCTCAGGGAGTTGTGATAACTATCTCTACTCACTTCTGATTGGCTCATTTCTCCTCACGGCTTATTTTAAGGGCAATCCTCTTCTCCAGTAACTCTGTATATTCTCTCTCTCTCTCTCTCTCTCCCTCCCTCTCTCTGTGTAATCCAGTACTATGTCACATTCCATTCCTCTCCTGAGCAGCACAGGGTTCAAATCCCTTTCCATGACAGTTCATATTCTGTTTTGCAAAACAGATTATAACAAGGATATCGAATGTTATGTGGCACAGAATCCATTTCACTTGGTTAAGCCCATTACAGCATCACAGTTGGAACCTGCTCAAGGATTCAGTTTAAATGATAAGCATTTCTGTTCACTGAATTGAGTTTGAATAATGGATCTTTGGGACTGATTACAAGGCAATGCCATAATTCAGGAGTCAGATGACACCATTAGTTGTGAGGGTGCACTTTGAGCACTTTATAGCTGTCACCCTCTCTCAGATAAAGGCTTCCTGCTGCATTGAATGTCTGTTTATGGTTATTGTGTGTTCAGCATTGCTGGCCAGTGCCGACACTCCTATTGAAGAAACGACTTGAATGATTACTGCAATGTTGTCTCCCCCTTTCTTCTCACCCTTCCCATGTTGTTCTCACCTACTCTTACTTTGCTTGGTTTTGCCTTTGCTGGCATTTATGATATCCTGTCAATGCGACCATCCATCACGAGTGATCATTGACAACTTGGTAGACACAGACATATCAACTAGAGACTAAAATAAGCCGTGAGGAGAAATGAGCCAATCAGAAGTGAGTAGAGATAGTTATCACAACTCCCTGAGCATTACGACTTCTTCAAAGACCTATATTTGAGAAAGGTAGCCATCAAGAGCGAGAACCTTAGTTGATCCTATGCCCTCCTCCATTGCCAACATTAGCTCAATAATTACACCCTGGTTTGCATTATATCAGTTGCATCAGTGAAAACAGGGGAACAAAAAGCTTGCACTTATATCATAATTTTCTCAATTTCAGGATGTTCCGGTGTGTTGTACCGCCAATGAATTACTTTCCGAAGTGTCTTCACGCAATCACGTCAAATCAGCCCACAATCAATCCCTCCAAATAGCAGTGGGATAAACAGCTACGTAATTTATTTTAATCTTGATGGTTAAGGGAACTCAGACCAATTATTTGAGAATGGCACCTATTTCATTTGCGACCACAAGTCCTACCCCTGCTGCCAGTCTCCGGGGCTGGCAGTTGTTATGTAGGCTATGTGGTTCCTTTTATTTAGCACTCGCACTCCTCCCCATTTAAACAGCCTAAGCCCCCTGCACCAAGAGAGCTATAACTGACACTGACCAGTTCTTTGCCATTCTCTTCCCCTCTTCCCCTGACTGTCAACGGAGGTCAGAAACTTGGCCTCAGTTCTTGAGGAAATAGCTAACAACAACAGTGCAGAGGTGGTAACCATTTCTACAGTCCGCAAAACACATTGGCCTTAATTACCTACAGCCGAGAAAGGGGGCACTTGTGCCCTTATTGGCTCCGAATGTTGCACCTATATTCCCGACTCCACTGAGAACATTACCAACCTTGCCAATTACATCCGAAAGTCTGCCTCCAAGCTCCAGGACACCAGCTCCCCTTGGGATGTGTGGAACCAGATGGATGGATGGTTCGGTCCCTTAGTAGAGGCCCTCCTGCAGACTCTCGTTATACTTGTTGCCATTTTCGTTGTCATTTCAGTTCTTATCATTCTCCTTAAGCAGTGTTGTGCACGCTTTGGCTTACTATTACTACACTCAGTCCCATTAACTTCCCAGTTGGTCAAGATGCCCCTTGCTGAAATCCCTCACCCTAATACTTTGATTCCAAATCTTCACCACCGGATATCTCCCTAGGCTCCAGCTACATCCCTCCTTTTGCAGGTAATCTAGACCTGCTGCTTTGATCTTATGGTCAAAAAGCAGGGATTGTGGAAGCTGGTTTCGCTGGACTGCTTCTACAGCCATTTTAGTCAGTCATGGTGTTGCGATTGAGTGGCTTGACCCTTTGCCCTGGGTGACCCTAGCTTGCTAGGGCATTCTGTAATGACCACATAACTTCTCCTTTTATCACATAATTCATGAACTGTTTATCTGTACAAAGCACAACTCAACCAAACGTTATCAACGGTTGATTGTAAGAGTGTGCATTGACTCAAGGCTTGAGGACAATAGCTCGTTATGTATAGTTATGTTATAGTCTTGGCAAGGATGATCTTTGTCTTGTGTATGTTCATGTAGGCCATCTAGTGACTAACTTGTGGTTCTGTGCTTGATTTATTAACTATCAGCTCGGACTGTATAAATCCATGGCCATCCGTGAGTGCTTTGGAGTTACACCGGACTATGCTAAGGAAAGGTGTGCTCCCCGTGATATTGTGCAATAAACATTGTCAGTGCTCAAGGTCCAAGTCTGGAGAATTTCTTCAATGAGCACCTTGGTAAACAGAGGATACTGACTTGCATTGAATAGCGCATTCGGACCTTTACTTGATCAATCATGAATTGCAGAAGGGAATTGTGGGACCATAATAAACATGTTTAGGAGGAGGCAGTTTGGCCCCTCAAGCCTGCTTGACCACTCAATAGGATCATAGCTGATCCAACCTTCTTCATGTCCACTTTCCTGCCCTTTCCCCGCTAACCTTGATTCCACAACAAGCATCCTTAAATATACACAAGGACTCTGCCCTACAGCTCTCTGTGGAAAGGAGTTCCAAAGACTCTCAACTCTCTAAGAGAAGAAATTCCTCCTCATCTCAGTCTTAAATTGTTGACTCTTTATTCTGAGATGGTCACTTCTGGTCCTAGACTCTCCCAAGAGGGGAAACATTCTCTCAGCATTTACCCTGTCAAGTCCCTTAAGAAGCCAACATGTTTCAGTGATAACACCTCTCATTCTTCTCAACTCCATTGAGCAGAGTCCCAACCTGTTTAAACATTGGTAATTAGACAATCCCTCCATACCAGGTATCATCCGAATGAATTTGCTCTGAACTGCCTCCAATGAAATTACATCTATTCTTAAATAATGGGACCAAAGCTGCTCACAGTATTTCAGACGTGGTCTCACCAGCACCTTATTTGGTTGCAGTAAGACTTCCCTACGCTTACAATCCAACCCCGTTGAAATAAGAGCCAACATTCCATTAGCCTTCCTGATCCCCTCTGTGCTAACTTTCTGCATCTTGTTCATAAGTCTCTTGGTGTTGCAGTTTCTTTGGTTTTTCTCCGTTTTTAAAGAAATTCCCCTGTTCTTTCATTCTCCCTTCCACAATGAACAACCTGATGGGATGAAAATTGCAGGCGCTACAGGGAAAAGAATGAGGAATTGGGACTAACTTAGTTCTAAAGAACACTCATACCAGATTTGAAACGTTAACTCTGTTTCTCTCTCCACAGGTGCTGCCAGACCTGTTGAGTTTCTCTGAGCTTTCTGAGCTTGTTCCAAGGCTGTAAATGTTCTTTGTCTCTTTTGTTCCTTTGTTCTTTGTTCATACAGAAACATGGCTCATCAAAGCCTTTTGGAACTTATGGCATTGTGCTCCATTTCAACCTAGAACCGAGTTTACAGCACTCATTGTCTTTTGTCCCTTTTGTTTCTTTTAAGGGCCTATAATTTTAAACTAAACGAGTCTCCTTTCGAGGGACAGTCATTACTTTAGCAAAGGAACATCACGTGACATGTTACAGTAAGGGAAACCTCCCAATTGAGTCATGGAGGAGATCTTGTGTAGGACTTGGGCTGAAATAATTTGTCAGCGAATGCAAACCACTCCAGTGTACTCAGCAGCTAGATCCCGCAAATCTCTACAACTGCAGCCTGTTCACCCTGGACTAACCACAGTTAATTAAACCATTTGCTTGCTAGCTGACAACTGCACATTCAAATTTTATGCCCGTTGCTGGTTGAAGTTTTATGCAAATCATGAGCTGGTCGAAAGGTCTATTTAGAACCATAATTGTGCAGCAAATTTGCATGCTTTTAGTAATCGTAGGGGTAGCGGTCGGATTGCTACAGATGGTTCTTCCCCTGGAACAG
Source organism: Chiloscyllium plagiosum (assembly GCF_004010195.1). Classification (NCBI taxonomy): domain Eukaryota; kingdom Metazoa; phylum Chordata; class Chondrichthyes; order Orectolobiformes; family Hemiscylliidae; genus Chiloscyllium; species Chiloscyllium plagiosum. The sequence goes on along the minus strand of NC_057728.1, from coordinate 3,509,232 downwards.
TGGGGACTGATCTACCTATTCTCACTATTAGAAATCCTCATGGTGTTGCAGTCTTTTGACAGCACAAGATAAAATAATACATTTTTCCAACCAATTCAGTCCATTCCTTTTTAATTATCACCTATCCGGTTCGGGATAATGACTGAGAAATGCTTTAAGAAAAACATTTGCACAATAAAAATGTTCATTCCTGATCATACTCCATTTTTGATAATCTCTGCCATTCAGCAATTAATTAGCAAGTTGAAAGCTGCTGGTAAGGGTGTCAGTATGCTCAAATCAAACATTACTGCAGCATTCTCCCATACCAAGTGACATGTTTGCATTTATATTTGCTGAATCATCACCTTGAGACTAGGTTCTTTTTTGTTGTTTGCCATAGCAGGTACGTGCATTTCTGTTCATCCAGTTATAGGACGGAGATTATTAAGCAGAAGAGGGCTGAGAAGAGATTTATCAGGTTGCTGCCGGGAATGGCGCATTTGAGTTATAAGGAGAGGCTGGATTTCTGTGACTATTTTCACTGGAACGTAGTGAGGTACTGAGGTTTATAAAATCATGAGGGGTAAAGATAAGTTAACGGCTGGTGCCTTTTCCCTAGGGTGGGGGGTTCAAGACTAGGGGACATATTTTTAAGGTGAGAGGAGAATGATTTAGAAAAGAGAAGGCAACTCACAGAGAGTAGTCCGTGTGTGAAATGAACTTCCACATGAAGTGGTGGGTGTGAGTACAGTTACAATGTTTAAAAGACATCTGGATAAGTACATGAATAAGAAATGTTTGGAAGGATATGGGCCAAGCGCAAGCAGGTGGGACTAGTTTAATTTGGGATAAGGGTTGGCATGGGCCAGTTGGACTGAAGGGTCTGTTTGCATGCTTTGTGACTGTATGACGCTAAATGTCAAATGCCTTCTGCACAACTTGGGAATCACATTTGGCTACAGTCGTCATAACGTTTTTGTAATAGCTTTGAACTTCCAGTTATTAGCTGAAAGGATGACCTCATGTGCTGAACTGTTTGCTGCAAAATATCACGAGAAACATTATTGACTAAACACCTTTTTTTTTTTGGACGATTGATACTTTCACATACAGAAAGTGATATTTCCCTTTAACACTTTTCACCCATGGCAGTCCGGTGGAATTATGGTCCTTCCAGCAAACAGTGCCCACTTTACCGAGCAGTAAAACTAAGTGACTGTTTTCAGGTTCCTTCCTCAGTTTTCAGGATTTCGTACATCCAAATTATTCTTCTGCCTGCTCAATTTCCCAGGATCCTTAGAGGGCTGTAGGATGCGTTTCTCCAACTAGAGGCTCACTTCCTCCTGCATCTGTCTGGCAGCTTGGAAGACCCAGCAGCCTTTTATCTCTGCTGTATGGCCGCTCTCTCAATTCTCTCTCATTTCTCTCTCACACATAAAGCCCTGGAGACAACAACACTACACTCTGTAGTACAGCTACTCTGGCTTTCTGGGTGTAAGGATAGGTACCAAGAGCAGCTAAAACAGGCTTGTTTTCAAGTTGCGTTCTGACCTGCTCACATGATATCCCAGTTCACCCAAATTAAACAGGCAAATTAAAACAGAACAATCTCATAAACCTCAATAATTTATAACAGTGTCGAGTGCATCTTCATTTAAGCTGACACCAGAATGGGTAGAGTTTATGGATGTTATAGTGATTGATTATTACAGAAGCAATATAAATGAGGTGAGTTCATATTACAAATTGAGGATAGCAATCAATAGGAATAATTGAGCTTAACACAGTGTCCAACGCGACATCAGTGTTAACTACATCTGTAATAATAACAGTGCAACATTGGTCTCCATTGTGCTGCTACAGTTGGTGTTACAAAAACCCCTAAGCCAAGACAATGGTGCCACCCACACATTCAGCCTTCCCATGTTGGCAAGGGCACTGGCAAGAATGAAGCAGGCTGGCATCAGAAAATCAGGACTGGTCCAGTAATGACCTGTAAAGATCCACAGATGCCTACGTTATTCAATCTCAGCTCATTAAAGCACCAACCCTTGGGAGAAGTGTTTTGAATAACTTTACTGTAAAGACTGTGTTTATGAAAGTACCGCGTTGTGGGTATTTTTGGTGAGTTAGGCCTCACTCTGGTCTTTCATTGCTCCCCACCCCCCAATGAGGGGTGGCATCATGTCCAATCTCCCAGTCCTGGGTACAGCTCTGTGACTCACCAACTCTACAGTAACCACAGAGAAAGATGCGGTGCTGGTACCTGAGCTGGGGACTGTGAGAGTCACATCCAATGATTGCTGCTTCCTCATCACTGTCATAGTGATGCTCTCTCCCTTTTCCTCCCTGACACTACCACAGCTAGAACAGGCAGTGGTTCCTGACTTTGTGAGAGTTGAAGATCCATGGTCACACCATCAACAACTTGCACTTCATGCCAGACAACAGAATGAGGGTGAAAAGTGGGTGGGAAAAGGGCTAAAGGCAGGAACACCCTGTCATCCTGATAATGTTAAGTGTTGCCCTATTGCTAAGGGCTCCATCACAATCAACCCCATGACATGGAACACCAAATTCTTTCTAAGACCTATCCCCTGCTGTTTCCCATCTGCTCCTGTAACAGCTGCCTTGCCCCCTGTAATAGTGATGAGCAATATCAGTGATTGTGATGATGTCTTCATCCTCCTTAATCACCCACGGGGCCACAGTACTCTGTGGTTAGCACAGCTGCCTCACAGCATCAGGAACCTGGGGTTCAATTCCAACCTCAGGCGACTATCTGTGTGGAGTTTGCACACTCTCCCAATGTCTGCTTGAGTTTCCTCCGGGTGCTCCGGTCTCCTCCCACAGTCCAAGGATGTGCAGATTGGGTGGATTGGCCATGCTAAATTGCCCATAGTGTTCAGGGATGTGCAGTCTGAGTGGGTAAGCCATCAGAAATTCAGGGTGTGGGAAGGTTGGATCTGGGTTGGATTCTCTTCGGAGGATAGGTATGGATACAATGGGCTGAATGGCCTGCTTCCATACTGTAGTCCAGGCAGCATCCTGGTAAATCTCTTCCACATCCTCCCTAAAGCTTCCACATCCTTCCTAGTGACCAGAACTGAACACAATATTCCAAGTGTGGTCTAACCACGGCTTTATAGAGCTGCAGCATAACACCAAGGCTCTTAAACCCAATTACCCCTGCTAATGAAAGCCAGCACACCATACACTCTCTTAATAACTCTATCAATGTGGGTGTCAACTTTGAGGGATCTCAGGACATGGACCCCAAGAACCCCCTGTTCCTCCACAATGCCATGATTCCTGGCTTTACCCCCAAAATGAATAACTTCAGACTTTCCCAGATTAAACTCCATCTGCCACATATTAGCCCAGTTTTCCATCCTGTCAATGTCCCATTGCAACCGACAACAGCCCTCCGTACTATCTACAACTCCACCAAACTTCATGTCATTGGCAAACTTACTAACCCACCCTTCCACTTCTTCATTCAAGTTAAAGTCAGAGAGTCATAGAGATGTACAGCATGGAAGCAAACCCTTTAGTCCAACTCGTTCATGCTGATCAGATATCCCAACTTAATTTAGTCCCATTTGGCAGCACTTGGCACATATCCTTCTAAACTTTTCCTATTCATATACCCATCCAAATGCCACTTAAATGTTACAATTTTACCAGCCTCCACCACTTCCTCTGGTAGCTCATTCCATACACACACCACCCTTTGAGCAAAAAAGTTGCCCCTTAGGTCTCTTTTATATCTTTCCCCTCTCAACTCAAACCTATGCCCTCTAGTTCTGGACTCCCCGACCTCAGGGAAAAGACCTTGTGTATTTATCCTATCCATGCCCCTCATGATTTTATAAACCTCTATAAGCTCACCTCTCAGCCTCTGACATTCCAGGGAAAAAAGCCCCAGCCTATTCAGCCTCTCTCTATAGCTCAACTCCTCCAACCTTGGCAACATCCTTGTAAATCTTTTCTGAACCCTTTCAAGTTTCACAACATCCTTCCGATCGGAAGGTGACCAGAATTGCACACAATATTACAAAAGTGGCCTAACTAACGCCTTGTACAGCCGCAACATGACCTCCCAACTCCTGTACTCAATGTTCTCACCAATAAAAGAAAGCATACCAAATGCCTTCTTCACTATCCTATCTATTAGTTATTTATAAAAATCACAAAGAGCAGAGGTCCCAGAACAGATCCATGTGGGACACCATTGGTCACTGAGCTTAAGGCTGAATACTTTGCATCCACTACCACCCTCTACACCACATTCATGATGACCTTCTTGCAACTTTTAGGCTGCAATTTGGTAAACAGTGTACAAGTGTCAAATCCTTAATGTGAGGGTATGAGATGTTTGCATATATCTGAAGAGTTTAGTTTGGCTAAAATCAGAAGCAATTCATAAGGTTAATGTGTATATGTCACATGCCCCGCAGGATGAAACCAATATGCCTCCTCTTTCAAACCTCTCTCCCCATCTATCTTTTCTCCCATTTATTGTCCTTCTGTCGTGCCTGGATGAAGGATTTCTGAATATTTCCTGTTACAGATGGGTAGCTGTGAAGGTACAGGAATCTGAATCATCGAGTGGAAGGCTGTCATTATGAAGGAGAAAGTGGGGACTGCAGATGCTGGAGATCAGAGTCAAGAGTGTGGCGCTGGAAAAGCACAGCAGGTCAGGCAGCATGCGAGGAACAGGAGAGTCGATGTTTCAAGCATAAGCCCTTCATCAGGAATTTGAAAGCCTAATGGGTTTGAGCTGCATTTTCTCTTTCACATGGCAATAGTTGGCTTTGTTACTCTTGCAATTTCTGTTTTATTGACAAAGCCGTCAACCCAGAGGAAACTTTGTCTGTACTTAAACCTTGACAAAACTCCTATAAACTATTAGCCCAGAGGTAGGACTCAGAAACAATTGAAGAAAAGCCGTTAAGTAAAAACTGAAAGAGCTGCAGATGCTGTAAAGCAGAAACAAAAACAGAAGTTGCTGGAAAGGCTCAGCAGGTCTGGCAGCATCTGTGAAGAGAAATCAGAGATGACATCTTAGGTCCGGTGACGTTTCTTCAGGACTATTAAGTGGTGGAATCCCACTTTTATCTTTTCTTTCATTCATGGGATCATAGAATCCATACAGTGTGGGGGCAGGTCATTTAGACCATCAAGTCCACACTGACCCTCCAGAGAGCGTCCCACCCAGACCCACTCCATCTCTGTAACCCCCTTGGTTATCCACTTAGCCTGCACAGCCCTGAACACTACAGGCAATTTAGCATGGCCAATCCATCAAACGTGCATAACTTGGAATGTGGGAGGAAACCGGAGCACCCGGAGGAAACCCACGGGGAAAATGTGCTAACTCCACCACCGACACTCGACCGAGGGTGAATGGAACCCAGGTCGGTCGCACTCTGAGGCAGTAGTGCTAACCATTGAACACACTGTCAGGATTCAATACATTGCCGGAGGAATAGTTTCCAAACGGATTCGCAGCACAGCGCAGGTAGCCAGTGGGAAATCCGGCACAGTCTCTTTTGGAGCCTTTATGAGAGGGCCTTGCAGCTCAGCAGCAGTCATACATGGGTACACTCTCATTTGAACCGACCCTCCAGATCCAGTTAATGGATGCCCAGCACTGAGGAGGGAGACCCTGAGTCAACAGCCTCCAGGGCCCCTGGCAAATTCACAAGTTGGTGAGTTTAAAAGGGAGAGCCAAGAGTGTACATCAAAAAGGGGGAGGGAGAATGGAGACTTCATTGTAACCAGTCACCAAATGGGAATCAGGCCTGGCAGGCGCTAGCACATACCTCTTCCCTCCTCCCAGTTGGCCCTCTATTGAAGTCCATTCATTGTGTGTTGAATAAAAAGCATTTAACCCAATCTCACATTGTTCCTTCTGCAGAGCTACTGAATCAAAGAATCACTCGAGTGCAGAAGCAGGCCACTCGGCCCATCGAGTCCACATCATCTCTCAAAATTCAAAAATCCGGTGCTGGAAAAGCATAGCAGGTCAGACAGCATCCGGAGACCAGGAAAGTCGACGTTTCAAGCATAGCTCTTCATTCCTGATGAAGAGTTTATGCTTGAAATGTTGACTCTCCTGCTCCTCGGATGCTGCCTGACCCGCTGTGCTTTTCCAGCACCAACACTTTTTGACTCTAATCTCCAGCATCTGCAGTCCTCACTTTCTCTGACCCTCAAGAGGTCAGCCCACCCCCTTTCCTTATAACACTGCATTTCTCATGGCCAATCCACCAAACCTGCACTTCTTTGGACAGTGGGAGGAAACCGGAGCACCCGGAGGAAACCCACGCAGACACGGGGAGAATGTACAAACTCCACATGGACATCACCTGAGGCTGGAATCAAACCCAGATCCCTGGCGCTGTGAGACAGTAGTGCTAAGCACTGAGCCACTGTGTCACCCAAGCTAGGGCAAGAGAAAAGAAAGAGTGAGAAATAATTCAGAACATTATCCTGGTAGTGCAGGAAAAAATAGATTGAAGGCAATGGTTAGGCCTAGCTAATGCTAACAACCAGTTACTTCAGGTTTTGTTGAGAGGTATGTTCCTCAAGTCACCAGTTGTAGTTAGAAATCTTACACAGACGATTTTTATTCCTCAACCTCGACAGTTCTGCTTGTCAGGCAACTTCACAAAAACCAGTTAATTGGCTTTTTCACAACAACAGGGAATAAATATAATGAAGTGTAAGTATTTTTTTTATCCACTTCCAAATCAGATAACACACTTTCAGCAAAGAGACTGGGGAAGGACGAAGAACGATGTGGGCTCCAGGCTCACACAGGATAGCTTTGAAGATACCACTTGCCCAAAGTATCAGTGCCTATTAGCAGCCATCGTTCTTCGAGGTGAGCTTAACACTGCCGCATTGTAAATACTTTTGATTCTTCGGATCAAATGTGCGACAGAAACTCTCCCTGATCACTGCCACCCCCTCCAGGAAAATAAATCTCGAGTCAGGACGGAGTTGTTGGAGGTTTATAGTGGCGCCAATTAAAGGTGTACAATCTCCTCAGCTCTTTCAAAGACAGGTTATAACCATTTTTGCCTCATACAGCATTAATTCAAGGTCAGGCAGAATTCTGGGAGATGCATAGCTTCCCATTAAGACAACTGTCACAAGGAGCTGAAAGGGAAAGTAATCTGAGGCGAAGAAACTATCACATTTTGTCAGCTGTGCATTTTTATTTTTGCTTAGCTGTGGCAGAATGGGAAGCATTTATAAATGTTAGTTTTCAGGTTTCAGTTGATACATCAAGTTAAGGCAACGTATAGGAGTCGCTGATCCTCTGCAGACCTTACTCTCTATTATTCTTGATTAGTTGAAACTAAAATTAAAAGATCTTCAAACTATTCACAACAAATAATGGGAGCAGGAAATTTATCAAGCATTGTGTGAAGCTACATGCAGCAAAACTGAGGGAGAACTCAGGAGAAATGTCTTTACTGTAAGAGGGGAGAGAATGGGGAACAAAAATAGAAATTTCTGGGAAACCCATTCTGAAGAAGAGTCCCTGGACCTGAAACCTTAACTCTAATTTCTTTTCACAGGTTCTGCCAGACCTGCTGAGCATTTCCATCATTGTCTCTTTTTGTTTCTGATTTACAGCATGCACAGTTTTTTTCATTTTTTTTTAATTTAGTGAGACTGGGGAATTGTAGCATACAATTAAGGGGAGGGTAAGTCAGCCAACCACAAGGAGCTTGACTTTAGCAAGGTGAGATTGTGTCAGAATTTCTTGAAGCAATGTGAACTCACGATCGCTGTCAACATCCTGGGAGTTACCATTGACCCAGGAACTTCCACCCAGGAACTCCCTGGGCTAGCCAGATAAATACGGGATCCTAGATGCATGGGCTTTCAATTTTTAATGACAAAAATTGCTGAAGAAAGATGAGAAGATGGATTTGCATTTATATGGCCCCTTGCTCATTGATGGAATGTCCATTAAAGAGATGTTTGAGGTGTGGTCCTGCTTTAAAGTGGGAAATAAGGCAGACACAAGCACCAACAAGTGTGTAGTGTAGTGTATTGTCTCTGAAATGGGAGCTTTAGAGGCTGCTGGCTTTAACTAGCATTGACCATCTCTGTGAGACAACAGGAAACAATAACAGAATGGAGACATTTAGAGCTCTATATGCCTAATTAATTTATTAAGCACTGAAGATACACGCCTTTAACTACTAGAGATATCTCAACCATTGTCCTATTACCTGGGAGAATTGGTAGCTGGCCAGGCTGGAACTCTTCTCGGTGTCTTCACCTCGCCTCCTGACCTTGGGTATTTCATCATAGTCTCTGAAGTCACTGCTGAAATCAGGGATTCTTCAGGCTGCTTATATACAGTTCAGGCCTGCCAAGTTGGCATTCTGGATTCCTTACTTGCAACTGCTTAGATTAGATTACTTACAGTGTGGAAACAGGCCCTTCGACCCAACAAGTCCACACTGACCTGCCGAAGCGCACCCACCCAGACCCATTCCCCTACATTTACCCCTGCCCCTAACACTACGGGCAATTTAGCATGGCCAATTCATCTAACCTGCACATTTTTGGACTGTGGGAGGAAACCGGAGCACCCAGAGGAAACCCACGCAGACACGGGGAGAATGTGCAAACTCCACACAGTCAGTTGCCTGAGGCAGGAATTGAGCCCAGGTCTCTGGCGCTGTGTGAGGCAGCAGTGCTAACCATTGTGAAACTTGTCCAATTCCAAATAGTGTTACCATATATAATATTCCAATTGCCCCATTCCAGCTAGCCTTGTCAAACCCCTTAGTTTCTGCAAATCCTTCTCCCTTTTATGGTCTCAGTCATAAGTTAGCCCCAAGTTGGTCTTCAGTCATTCTTCCTAACTGTAGCTGCAATGTCATTCTGTTAAGCTTCAGGGTGAAACTTGGGTGCAGTAACCTATTTACCTTTGAGCCAGTTATTGGGTAACCGCTTTCTACAGTGCCTTCTCTCTGGCTTGCAGCTAACTTGTTCCACTCTACTGTACAGTCTCATATCTTCAGCCTTATCCAACACAAGGAGAAAGTGAGGACTCATTTTCATTCCTGATCAAGGGCTTATGCCCGAAACGTCCATTCACCTGCTCCTGGGATGCTGCCTGACCTGCTGTGCTTTTCCAGCACTACACTCTCGACTCTTATCCAACACCCGCCTATCCTTCCTCCTGGTGTCTGCTATACCTAGATTTCCCTTATTCTAGTGTAAGGCTCTCTGACTCTCTACTGTAACCTGCTCTATATAAATGTATGGAGTACATGTTAATGAATACAGTGATGTAGTGCAGTGTCTGAGACCTTGTCCTTATAGACTTCTTCTCATCGCTTGACTTGTTCTGCCTGCACTGTTGATGCTGCATCATTTGCATATTCTAACATTCTACTCTGCTCCACCTTCCTCTCTTCCTTGGATTATTTAATTCCAGAAATTTGTTTTTAACTATTTACAATATCATTATCATTTATATTATTATCACCATTTCCACCTGCTCTAACTCACCCAAAGTCCAAATCTCACTGTTGAGGCAATCTTGATCTCAGGCTGGATTCCCCAAACTGAGTAGATTCATTTTCACATGAGAGTAGTAGCTTTCAACCATTCCTGGGACTGCTGAACATTTAATACAAAATACTACATAGTACGGTTTTAACTGCCCCTGTGATAATAACACATGGTCTCATATTTTAGCTCAGGCAAAATAAATGCCTTCCTGTTTCTTCTGAACATTCAGTCAGGTATATAGACCACAAAGGAGCTCAGGTGAAAGTGGGTACTGCAGACGCTGGAGATTAGGGTCAAGATTAGTGTGGTGCTGGAAAAGCACAGCAGGTCAGGCAGCATCAGAGGGGCAAGAAAATTGACCTTTTGGGTAAAAGCCTATGAGCTCAGTTTTCCTTTTTTCACAAAGGACTGTGCCCTTTACTTATCCATCCGTTATCCAGACTTTCTGACCTGATGTGAAAATGTGTTGCTGGAAAAGCGCAGCAGGTCAGGCCGCATCCAAGGAGCAGGAGAATCGACGTTTCGGGCATGAGCCCTTCTTCAGGAATCCTGAAGAAGGGCTCATGCCTGAAACATCGATTTTCCTGTTCCTTGGATTCTGCCTGACCTGCTGCGCTTTTCCAGCAACACATTTTCATCTCTGATCTCCAGCATCTGCAGTCCTCGCTTTCTCCTTTCTGTCCTGATGCCAAAGTCATCATTGTTTCTGCCCCATGTCTGGTTTCTTGGTCATAGTGTTGTACAGCATGGAAACAGACTCTTAAGTCCAACTCTTCCATGCTGACCAGATATCCTAAATTAATCCAGTCCCATATTTATTGCCCATCCCTAATTGCCCAGAGGGCAGATAAGAGTCAATCACATTGCTCTGGATCTGGAATCACATGCAGACCACACTAGGTAAGGATGGTAGTTTCCTTCCCTGAAGGAAATTAATGAATCAGATGAGTTTTTCAAACAATCAGCAATAGATTCATGGTCATCTTTAGATTCTTAGTTTCAGAGCTCTTTTTATTGAACTCAAATTCCAACATCTGCCACGACATTCCAAACTCAGGTCCCTAGAACAACAGCTCAGTTTCTGGATTAATAGTTGAGCAATAATACCACTAGGCAATCACCTCCCCACCTCATGCATCTCAGACATTTACACAAGATGCTCTTGTGCTGACAATGCCACCTATTTTATGCCTCTTATTTATATTGTGACCCATGCTTGCTTAGTGATGACTGACTTTAGCATTGAGATACTTGCCAGCCTTTGAGGTTGACTCTGCATAGAAGTGTAGAGGTTGGAGTCAGGCAGTCTGTGATAGCGAGGAACACTGAACAGTCAGAGAGTGAGTGGTCATCTTGCTGTATGCCACTGTGCTTTGTCAATGTCAGAGCCGGGCACATACCAACAGCCTTTAATTGTGCTCCAATTAAATGACCATGTCTGAAAGTCAAAGGAAAGCAGTCCTTAGTGGGCTAAAAGGAAGACTATAGGGTGGTACTGTGGTTCAGTGGTCAGCACTGCTGCCTCAGCAGCACCAGTGATCTGTGTTCAGTTCAACCTTCGGGTGACTGTGTGGAGTTTGTACATTCTCCCTGTGTCTATGTGGGTTTTCTCTGGGTGCTCTATTTTCCACCCTCAGTCCAAAGATGTGCAGATTAGGTGGATTGGCCAAGCTAAATTGCCCATAGTGCCCAGGGATGTGCAGGTGAGGTGGATTATGGGGACGGGGTTAATGGGATGCAGAGGATTGATGCAGACTTGATGGGCTGAACGGCCTCCTTCTGCACTGTGGGATTCTATGACATATAGAATAGGATGAACTGAGGATTATTCAAGAGGCTGAGAGGGTGATAGATAGAAGCTACAGGGACATAGCTACGCCAGAGAACAGAGGTAGCTGGGTAACAGTTAGAGGTGGGAAGGGGAGGAAGCAGGCAGTGCAGGGATCCACTGTGGTCGTTGCCCTCAACAATAAGTATACCGCTTTGTATACTGTTGGAGGGGACGGCCTAGCAGGGGTAAGCTGCAGTGTCCGGGTCTCTGGCACGAGGTCTGGCTCTGAGACTCAGAAGGGAAAGGGGGAGAGGAGGAGAGCGCTAGTTATAGGAGACTCTTTAGTTAGAGGGACGGACAGGCGGTTCTATGGACATAGGCGAGACTCTCGGATGGTTTGTTGCCTCCCGGGTGCCAGGGTCAGAGACGTCTCGGACCGTGTCTTCAGAATCCTTAAGGGGGAGGGTGTGCAGCCAGAAGTCGTGGTGCACACTGGCACCAACGAAACAGGTAGGAAAAGGGGTGGGCAGGTCATTCAGGAGCTCAGGGAGTTAGGCTGGAAGCTAAAAGCTAGGACAGACAGAGTCGTCATCTCTGGGTTGTTGCCGGTGCCACGTGACAGTGAGGCAAGGAATAGGGAGAGAGTGCAGTTGAACACGTGGCTGCAAGGATGGTGTAGGAGGGAGGGCTTCAGGTATTTGGACAATTGGACTGCATTCTGGGGAAGGTGGGACCTGTACAAACAGGACGGGTTGCACCTGAACCAGAAGGGCACCAATATCCTGGGAGGTAGGTTTGCTAGCACTCTTCGGGG
>NC_057728.1:3479858-3494562 GCF_004010195.1 Chiloscyllium plagiosum | reverse complement strand
ATACCAATATATGCAAAGTATAAAGAGATAAGGTTCTTAAAATGCACTCCTGAAACTGAGCTATATAAATTGAAATGTGGATTACAAAACTAGGGAAGTGGTGTGTAAACTTTATCAATCATTATTTGACCCACAGCTGAGATGATGATTTCCCCTCTGTCAGTGATCCCTCTCACTGAGATTCTCTGGCCCAGCTTCTCACACAATATCGTGGGTAGTTATCATTTCCTGCTGCGCTTGGAAATTCAGCTTTCTCCATGAAACCAATCTATTGGCCTAATGGGTTCTGTTTAGCTGTCAATAAACAACTCTGTGGCAGTATTGAAAATAAATGATCTGGGATGACAGCCAGTATCATCATTGTGCTCACAGGATATGGCGCCTAGACAAAAGGCTTGCAGTCCAGAGGAAATTCTAAATAAAACTTCTAACTTCTGTCTGTGCATACTGATCAACTCTAATGCGGTCTTCTGATCTATCTAACTTCACCCTCATCTAACATCTCTTCATCTCCCGCTCAGTCAGTCGCTCCCCTTTCTATCCTCTCTCAGTTTATCCCCCTTCACTCTTTACCCAGAGAGTGGTGGGGGCATGGAATGCACTGCCTGTGGGAGTGGTAGAGTCAGAATCTTTGGTGACCTTTAAGCGGCAATTGGATAGGTACATGGATGGGTGCTTAAGCTCGGACAAATGTTCGGCACAACATCGTGGGCCGAAGGGCCTGTTCTGTGCTGTATTGTTCTATGTTCTATGTTCTATATGAACATCTGATTTACAAACGAGGTAACTTTCAAATGCAGTCTCATATAGGGGTGTAATTTTAAAGCTCTGTCATTAAAAACAGTTTCTGTACAAAAAGCTCCTTTACATTTTCCTGCATTGTGGTCTGACTTGTGTACAAATCAACTTACAAATAGACCCAAGAACAGAACCTGGGATCTGCCAGTGGAGTTAACCAGGAGGTACCACGACAGTTAATCAAGGGGACTGTCTATTTTATACTGTGAGAGTTGCCACAGTCAATCCTGAAGCTCACGTCCATGCCGTCTGGGGATTAAAGAACAGCAGTCTATGTAGTGAGCTACATTTTCCCACAATAAGACATAGAGAGGGATTGAGTATGACCAAAGGGGGTTTAAGAGCATGAAGGGGTGATGCAGGTGCAGGAGAGATGGTGAGGTGTGCCCAGCAAACAACACGTCCCTGTAGCGATTGTAACAAGGTCAGTCAGGGAGATCTCATAGAATTTGAGTTCCCTGAGTGGACCAGTTTAACAGACCCACTCAGGGAGCCCTGGCCGACAGATATTAACAGGAGTGTCAGAGGTTCTGTTCATGCTGAGAACTAACCCTGAGGACGCAGGAGCAGTGTCATGTACTTGGCACGTGTAAATAAAGGGTGACTTGGTGACAGAATACCAGCCTCTGTGGAGTTATTTCATTTCCCATAAATATTTATTCCAATGCACAGACCTCTGGGTCAGGCACAGCAGCAATGTCCACATGTGGAAATCAATACGCTGGATGGCATACATGGGGCCTCGAAGTATCTGAGCATCCGTTCGGTTTAGAGGGAGCAAGCAAGTGGGAAGTGCAGAGGACATGAAGGGTTAATAGTCTAGGAGGACAAGATGAGTGAGGGACATGATACTTGCAATCGTGAGAGTTGTGGCTCATGCTGAACCTTGAGTAGACATTGAAACATAGAAACATAGAAGGTAGGAGCAGGAGGAGGCCATCCGGCCCTTCAAGCCTGCTCCACCATCCATCACGATCATGGTTGATTGTCCACGCTCAGCCTAATCATGCTTTCTCCCCATGACCTTTGGTCCCATTCACCCTTAACCCCTGAGTTTGAAGTGGCAGAGTGGCCCTTACCCTTCGGGAGGGAAGAAGATCATTGGCATTCTTTATGGCATTACTGGGCATTATCTTTGGGTCTGGGCACAGCTGACTGTCCGGTCAGCAGGAGAAAGGATTGCCCTTCACTCCGTCACCTCTGTCCGTCAGCACCTCCAGCCCTCTGCCCCTTGGAGGCAGGCAGTGAGCTTGATTTACTGCAGTGACAAGTTCCCAGTGTCAAGTTTGAGAGGTGCAGTTTGAGAGGGCGTTCTTAGCTTACGGCACCTCAAGTGGTGTAAGCCGGAAGGTCCGGGCAGTTGTGAGAGCTTCCTCCATCAGTGCCCACACAATTCTTTGGAAAATATACCCTGTTCCATAACTAATGAAGTGGAAAGCTGATAGAAAGCAGTGAGAAAACTCACCCTGGGCAAAGGTGGACTGGTCAGCAGCAACATCATTCCTCATCACTCTCTCACTGAAAATGTGAAAATTCCACCCAAAACCCCAACTGAGGCCTAACGATTGTTTGATAAATGTTCGACCAGCCTTTTGAGGTCCTCCATGTGTCTCTCTGTTCTAAATCATGACGGTCTCTTTTTTTTAATTCTCTCCTGGGATTTGGGCATTACTAGCTGGTACAGCCTCTATTGCCCTTCCCAGTTGCCTTTGACAAGGTGGCACTGCTGAACATGTGTTGTAATTGGATCCATGAAGAGAGTGCAACTACATGATGGCCATTTACAAATCAAGAGGAGCTTATGCTGGTGCAGAATGTCCCAGGCAACTCACAGGAGCCCGTTCACTGATTGTGGTCAGGTGACCTGCAGCAGAAATGGCTTTGACATTAGTTAAAAGCTACAAGCAAGGATGCTGGGAATTTTAGTCAAGCTAATCTAAAATATGATTTCTGGTTAAAACTGCAGCCAGGACATGTTGCGATCTGTGACCTAAGACCCGCAGTTTCCTGTGTTGAGTAAGGCAGGTTATGTGGTGGTCTGCTAGACAGACAGACTTCCACAGAGCATGAAATGTGGCTATTTGTCACTTGGCATAAATAACCATTAAACTCCATTGGCTGGGATTGAACATTGTGACCAGAGCTCAGAGAATTCATTGGCTGAGTGCCAGAGAAGTTTCCGAATGAATTATCCCATTTTGTGATATACGTTAGCAGCACAAAGGACTTTTCAGGAGTGAAGCTTTGAGACCAGCATTTGAGAAGTACACACTCTGAAGTCATAGTCATGGAGTCATAGAGTCATACAGCACAGAAACAGACCTTCAGTCCAACCAGTCCATGCCAAACATAATCCCAAACCAAACTAGTCCCACCTGCCTATGCTTGACCCAAATCCCTCCAAACATTTCTTTTTCATGTACTTATCCAAATGTCTTTTAAAGGTTGTTTCTGTACCTGCAACCGTCACTTGTTCTGAAATGTCATTCCACACACGGCCACTTTCTTGTATAAAAAAATTGTCCCTCATGTCTTTTTTAAATCTTTCTCCCCTCACCTTAAAAATATGCTCCCTTGTCTTGAAATCTCCCATCGTAGGGAAAAGACATTTGCCATTTACCCTATCCATGCCCCTCATGATTTTGTAAACCTCAAACTCTATCAGTCTCCTACATTCCAGTGATAAAATTGCCAGTCTTTCCAGCCTTTCTTTATAACTCAAACATTCCATACTTGGCAACACCCTGGTAAATCTTTTCTGAACCCTTTCCAGTTTATTAATACCCTTCCTATAATAGAACGACCAGAACTGCACACATTACTCCAGAGGTGGCTTCACCAACATCCTGCACAACCTCAACATGACATCCCAACTCCTATACTCAAAGGTCTCAGCAATGAAGGCAAGCGTGCTAAACAACTTCTTTACCATCCTGTCTAGATGTGATCCAAACTTTAAAGAATTATGTACTTGAGCCCCAAGGCCTCTCTGTTCTACAATAACCAAGGTCCTACTTGACAAAGAACCATGATGCAAGACCTACACTGAAAGCAAAGTTGGCCACTTCACTTAAATTGGTTTAATATTTATTGCAAGCTAAACTTATTAAGTCAGAGCACAGGGTAAATGTGGGTTAAATTGAAGGTAAAGTGAAGTTAAATGAAGTGAGTTAACATTGTATTTGTTAGATTAAGTCAGATGTAGATGTTGAAAAAAATATATGTTTTATATTTAGTAGTGTTGCCAAAAGAGGACATTCAGATCGCTGCTGTCAGCTTCCCTTTCTGGGCCGTGTCTTCATGATGACAGTCAAATGCTGCAGTGTGAGGGACAGTTCTTGGTTTACTGAAGAGCTTTAAATGTGGTGCCAGGGGGCCCGAACATCGCACGATCCTGGCAGCAGTGAGTACGTTAGCTCTCCGATGTGCGATTCCATGATACGGAGCTGAAGGGATCACTTACATAATTAATGAGATGAGAAATGGAAGATCGCACAAGAAATGTCAATGCGGATCACAGAGGACTGGACGTTCGGAATCTCACTTGAAAAAACATGACATCCAGAAATGAGAACATTGAGCCCGTGGAGTTCTACTCTAGTGTTCAGAGGGAACAGGACAGGATGGTGCCTCAGTGGTTAGCACTGCTGCCTCTCAGCGCCAAGGACCTGGGCTCGATTCCAGCCTTGGGTGAATGTCTGCGTGGAGTTTGCACATTCTCTCGTGTCTGCGTGGGTTTGCTCTGATTTCCTCCCACAATCCAAAGATGTGCAGGTTACACGGATTGGCTGTGCTCAATTACCCATAGTCCACAGGGATGTACAGGCAAGGTGGATTAGCTGTAGGAAATGCAGTGTTACAGGGATAGGATAGGAGTAAAAGCTGGGCAGGATGCTATTTGGCGGGTCAGTGTGGACTTAATGAGCCTGCTTCCACCCTGTAGTGATACTTTGACTCTGTACCAGCACTTTAAGGTTCTAGTGACCAATCATGCAATAGATCTTCTTGTTACCAAACAACAACAGATCTTCTGTAGATATAGCACTGTATACTGTACCCTTAATGGCTAGATGGACTCAAGATGAAGAAAAGATGTAGGAGGCTTGGGTACCTTGGACAGCAATTACCCAGTCGAGGTAATGGTAGCAAATGTGAGGAGTGACCATTTAGGAAAACACACTCCTTGAATATAAAATAAAATCAGAAAATGCATAATTTATGATGGTATCATGGTTTATTCCTGCTTCTCGATTCATTTGTCCCTCCTTCCTTAAGCTCCTTCTTTAAAAAAAAATCCTTTTAAAGGCCGATTCCATTTTCCAATGCTTCGTCCGACCCTTCCCATTATAATTTGATATCTGTTCCCATTATTCATCTGTTATAGTCCTCTCAGTATACAGTTTGAGACAATTATTGCATTGAAGCCACAATCTAATTTAATGTTGTTGTCATTTTTAAAATCTGCGCTTCCGAGCCTACTTAGTGAACTTTTTGACATGATTGTAACAACTGAGTGTTGATTCATGCTCATTGGTTTATTCAAGGCTCAACCAACCTCTTATGGACATGTATTCCCAACATTGTCATTAGCTTGGCACCTTAACAATAAAGCCAGGAAATATTAGAAAACATTTGTGGAGGAGTGCTTCAAGCCATTAAAACTGAGTGCCTAGGGATTAGCGAAGTTTATCATCTGCCCGTAGAATAGATATAAATTTGATTTAAAATTAGATTCTCATGGGTTAGAGTGGAACCAATCTCTAAGTCATTTTGGAGTTATTCACAAAGTTTCTTGTTTGTACTGGAATCAGCATTTTGTTCATTGATCTGCAGCACATTCTATGCCTGGCAGTATGAATGCTTCGCCATTCCCCATCCCATTTTAAAAAGTTATAAGTGCTCTCAGTCAGGAGGAATCTTTGAAAGTTTCTGGGAAACTCTTTGGACCTCTCAATCACTGGTTCCATCCAGTATCAACCTGCAGAAGGGGGAAAGAGCAGTCCATGGTGTGTGATATCATCTCTGAATAACTTGATTAAAAGTAGATATATGTTTACTGTTTCAGAGTCATGGAGTCATGTGGCATGGAGACAGACCCTTCGGTCCAACAGTCCATGCTGATCATAATCCCAAACTAAACTAGTCCCACCTGCCTGCGCTTGGCCCATATACCTGCCAACTTTTCCTAATCATGTATCCATCCAAATATCTTTTAACCATCCACCTCTTCTTTGGGAAGTTGATTCCACACATGAACTGCCCTCATATCTTTTTAAACCTCTCTCTGCTCTCACCTTTAAGAATGTGCCCCCTAGTCTTGAAATTGCCCACCTTATGGAAAAGACACCTGCCATTCAATTTATCTATATCCTTCATAATTTTATGAACCTCTATAAGATCACCCCCCCCAACCTCCTATGCACCAGTGAGAAAGGGCCCAGACTATTTCCTTATAATTCAAACTCGGCAACATCCTGGTAAATCTCATTTGAACCCTCCACAGTTTAATAATATCCTTCCTATAACAAGGCGACCAGAACTGGACACAGTGCTCCAGAAGAGGCCTCACCAATGTTCTGTACAACCTCAATATAACATCCCAACTCCTATACTCAAAGGTCTGAGCAATGAAGGCAAGCACGCTAAATGCCTTCTTAACCACCCTGTCTACATGTGATACAAAATTCAAAGAATTATAGACCTGAAACCATAGGTATCTCTGTCCTACAACACTACTCAAGGCCCTACTTCTAATTGTCTCAGTCCTGCTTCTTGTGGGTGAGAAAAACATTTCTTTGGTCACTAGGGAAAGCACCTTCTGCATAAAGTATTGCATAGCAATCTGAAAAGGGACAGAAACTTTAAATGACAGAAGATGCTGGACATATTCAGTAGATCTGGCAGTAACAGAGTTAACATTCACAGGTCTGTGCCCTCCCATCAGATGTGGGCCAGAGAAAGGTCACAAGACATGAGACGTTAACACTGTTCCACTTTTCACAGATGGAGCAAAACCTGCTGAGTTTCTCCAGCTTTTATTTAGGACCAGTTTGATGACAGACAAATGCAGCAGCTAATTTGTACACAGACAGTTAACAGTATTAATGGGCAGATAATATGATTTGTTGGTGTTGGTGTGGGAAGACTAGGGAACGAGCCCAGGAAACTTAAAATGTCACCATTGAACATGCCATCTTTAGGCTTTCTCAAACCATAATTTAGCCGTCACTTCTCTTAATTTCTTTCTAATGCACATATTTGCAGCTCTTCAAATTTGTCCTTGTCTTTCATTAGTTATGCCAATCTCATCTATTGCATAACATCAGTCAAATCTTCCTTCTTTCCAACTCCACAGTTGTAGTAGGGGAATGAGGGTACAAAATACTAGAAAGAATATCAGGCTTATAAAATTTAACCAAATCAGAAACTTTGGGGGAAAAAGAATCAAAACAGCAGCACTTTAAAAAGGAAGGAGGAGAGACCAAAGGCAGAGACCACATGGTCAGTGAATCAAACAAGAAAGAAACCGACAGTGCTGTCTGACACAGCAGTGAATCTGCGTAACTACTGCCTTTGTTGTTTGAGTTCAAGTGTTTCTAGACATCAAAGTGCATCTAAGAAAAATTAACAAACAGTGAAATTCACAGCTGATGTTGGAGGAACCTGGGAGAGCTTACAGCATGGGAGCAGCTAAGTGCATAGTTTTTAATGTAACCTTGCTGTTCTTTTTCTTTGTAAATCTACAATAGTGAGTAAAGTGGGTTCTCTTTTGATTATATATTTTATTGAGATCTGTCTATTGATAAATGTTACTGATGATTATGTCTGCGCAAAATGTGTTTAGTTGCAAATCTTATCAGATCGCATGGATTGGTTGGAGAGCAGTTAGAGGCAATGAGGAATTTACAAGAGCTCGGGGGTGTAACGGACGACAGTTGTAGAAGGGGGGAAACCACAGATATAGTTAAGTAGATAGCTTGTTTCCAGGAAAGTTAGGAGAGGGAGGCAGGTAGTGCAGGAGTCTCCTCTGGCTATCCCCATCTCAAACAGGTATACTGTTTTGGAAAATGTGGAGGGTGATAGGCTCTCAGGGGAAACGTAACATGAACAGCCAAGTCTCAGGTACAGAGACTTGCTTTAATGCAACAAGAGGTATGTCAGGTTCCAAGAGATCAATTGTGTTAGGGGATTCTCTAGTCATGGGCACAGACAAATGATTCTGCGGCTGACAGTGAGAAACCAGAATGGTGTGTTGCTTCCTGATGCCAGGATCAAGGGTATCTTGGAGTGGGTATAGAATGTTCTCAAAGGGGAGAGGGACCAGCAGGAGGTCGTTGTACACATTGGAACTAATGACATAGGAAGGAAAAAGGATGAGATTCTGAAGGGAGACTATAGGAAGTTAGGTAGGAATTTTAAAAAGAGGTTCTCAAGGGGTAATAATATCTGGACTACTGCCAGTGCTACAAGCTAGTGAGGGTAGGAATAGGAGGATAGAGCAGATGAGTGCATGGCTGAGGAGCTGGTGCAGAGGACAAGGATTCACTTCAGGGGTAGAAGTGACCTGTACAAGAAGGATGGGTTGCACCTGAATTGGAAGGGGACTAATATACTGCATAGTTAGGAATATGGGACTGGAATATCATAGCAATTACAGAAACATGGCTCAGGGATGGACTGGACTGGCAGCTTAATGTCCCAGTATACAAATACTACAGGAAGGATAGAAAAGGGGGTAAGAGAGGAGGGGGAGTGGCATTTTTGATAAAGGATAACATTATGGATGTACTTCGGGAGGATATTCCCGGGAATACATCCTGGGAAATTATTTGGGTAGAACTGAGAAATAAGGAAAGGGATGATCACCTTATTGGGATTGCACTGTAGACCCCCGCCCCCGATAATGAGTGGGAAATTGAGAAATAAATTTGTAAGTAGATCTCAGTTATCTGGAAGAAAAATAGGGTGGTTATGGTAGGGGATTTTAACTTTTCAAACATAGACTGGGACTGCCATAGTTTTAAAGGTTTAGATGGACAGGAATTTATTAAGTGTACACAAAAAAATGTTTTGATTCAGTATGTGGATGTGCCGACCACAGAAGGTACAAAACTTTACCTACTCTTGGAAAATAAGGCAGGGCAGGTGATTGAGTTTTCAGAAGGGGAGCACTTTGGATGCAGCGATCATAATTCTATTAGTTTCAAAATAGTGTTGGAAAAGGATCGACTGGATCTCTAAATGTTGAAGTTCCAAATTGGAGGAAGGCCAATATTGACGGTATTAGGCAAGAAGTTTCAAACGTTGATTGGGGGCAGATGTTCGCAGGTAAAGGGATGGTTGAAAATGGGAAGCCTTCAAAAATGAGATAACGAGAGTCCAGATACAGTATGTTCTTGTTAGGGTGAAAGGAAAGGTTCCTAGGTGTAGGGAATGCTGGATGACTAAAGAAAAAGAAGGAAGCATATGTCAGGTACAGACAGCAGAGATCGAGTGTAAAGGCAGTAATTGTATACTTAAGAGGGAAATCAGGAGGGCAAAAAGGGGAAATGAGATAGCTCTGGCAAATGGGGTTAAGGAGAATCCAAAGAGATTTTCATAAATACATTAAGGGCAAAAGGATAACTAGGAAGAGAATGGGGCAAAGATCAGCAAGGTGACCTTTGTGTGGAGCCGCAGGAGATGGGAATGATACTAAACGAGTATTTTGCATCAGTATTTACTGTGGAAAAGGACATGGTAGATATAGAATGCAGGGAAATAAATGGTGACATCTTGAAAAATGCAGTGAGCCTGATGTCAGTGGTGGGCAAGTTGTTGGAGGGAATCCTGATGGATAGAATTTATGTGTATTTGGAAAGGCAAGGACTGTTTCGGGATAGTCAACATGGCTTTGTGCATGGGAAATCATGTCTCACTAACGTGATTGAGTTTTTATGAAGAAGTAACAAAGAGGATTGATGAAGACAGAGCGGTGGTCGTGATCTATATGGACTTCAGTAAGGCGTTCGACAAGGTTCCCCATGGGAGACTGGTTAGCAAGGTTAGATCTCATGGAATACAGGGAGAACTAGCCATTTGGATACAGAACTGGCTCAAAGGTAGAAGACAGAGGGTGGTGATCGAGGGTTGTTTTTCAGACTGGAGGCCTGTGACCAGTGGAGTGCCACAAGGATCGGTGCTGAATCCACTACTTTCCATCATTTATATAATTGATCTGGATGTGAGCAAGGAGGTACAGTTAGTAAGCTTGCAGATGACACCAAAATTCGAGGTGTAGTGGAGAGTGAAGAAGTTTACCTCAGATTACAATAAGATTTTGACTAAATGGGCCAATTTGCCGAGGAGTCGTAGACAGTATTTAATTTAGATAAATGTGAGGAGCTGCATTTTTAAAGGCCATTCAGGGCAGGACTTATACACTTAATGGTAAGGTCCTGGAGAATGTTGCTGAACAGAGACCTTGGAGGCAGGTCATAGCTCTTTGAAAGTAGAATCGAAGGTAGATAGGATCATGAAGAAGGCAATTAGTATGCTTGCCTTTATTGGTCAGTGCATTGAGTCGAGGAGTAGAGAGGTCATGCTGCGGCTGTACAGGACATTGGTTAGGCCACTTTTGGAATATTGTGTACAATTCTGATCTCCCTCCTATTGGAAGGATGCTGTGAAACTTGAAAAGGTTCAGAAAAGATTTCCAGGGATGCTGCCAGGGTTGGAGGGTTTGAGCTATAGGGAGAGGCTGATTAGGCTGGGGTTGTTTTCCCTGGAGCATTGGATGTTGTGGGATGACCTTATAGAGTTTGTAAAATCGTGAGGGGTAATGATAAGATAAATAGTCAAGGTCTTTCTCCCAGTGGAGGGGAGTCCAGAACTAAAGGGCATATGTTTAGGGTGAGAGAGGAAACATTTGAAAGGGCCCTAAGGGGCAACCTTTTCACACAGAGGGTGGTGCGTGTATGGAATGAGCTGTCAGAGGAAGTGGTGGAGGCTGGTACAGTTACAACATTTAAAAGGCATCTGGATGGGTAAGTGAATAGGAAGAGTTTACAGATATGGGCCAAGTGCTGGCAAATGGGACTAGATTGGGTTAGGATATCTGGTCGGCTTGGACTGAAGGGTCTGTTTCCGTGCTGTACATCTCTATGACTCTATCATCAGTTATTTGAGCAACCAGCCAAGGTTTCATGCTCTTTCTGACCAATAATTCCTCCTTTAGTACTGTGTCAAAGTGTCAATATCATTTTGCAGACATTTAACCTCTCAAGTGGGATTTGAACCCATTATCTTTCTGACTCCGAGGAAGGAATATCAAGAATTGATCCAAAGGACAGTATGCAAATCTCAAATCTGCATTATAACACAAGGCAAGCTTTCAGTATTGGCGATGCATCAGCCTTTCAAGGTCTGAGCTAACGGTTACATGACTGAGAATTTCATTATAAAGGAGCAAGTTCTTGTTATAATGGCCACGGACCTGAGTCAATCTCTTACACATTCGACCTCCTTTGATCCTCCCACTGGCCACATTATGAATTAATTCAGGCTGAAACGCCATAGATATCATTTGTATTCTTTCACGAGCGTGACTGTTAATCCTGGCATTAGTTGATTTCTAAAGCATGACAGCAAATAAAACAGAATGATGAGCTGCAGTATTAAGTGCGGCTGTGTGTTTCAAATGCTAATCTGGATAGTCCCCAGTCTTGTTGGACTGTAATTAAATTTGCCAAAGAAACCTTTGATTTTTGGAGTCAGGTTTCCCATGCAGACTGCTGGGGATGAATGTGCACTCTGTGGATGGGAAAGAGGAGCCCTAATCCCACAGCTTAACCATACCCCAGAGCCAAACACCCTTGGCCGGGGATTCCCATGGGGCTAACCCGTCAATTATTGGCATTTTGAGAAGTTCCCTGAGGTGATGGTGGCGGATTTGCAGAATCACAGAAACATTATGAAGCGGAAGAGGCCATTCAGTCCATCATACTTGCACTGTCTCATTTAAATGAGCATCATTTCCTTATGTCCAACTCTGACTTTATCGCCGTACATACATGAGCATCCATTGGAGGTCCACAGCCTGAGGGAAGCAGCAGGCAGCAGCAATGAAGGGGAAGTAATGTGGAGCCTACACACTTCAGCAATTCTACTGCAAACTCAAGCTCCAGAAATCAATCGGGGACCGCTGTGATGGATGGGTTTTGTCATTTATATAAATGATTTGGAGTGAACATAAGAGGTATGGTTACTAAGTTTTCAGATGACACCAAATTGGAGGTGTAGTGGGGAGTGAAGAAGGTTACCTCAGAGTACAATGGGACCTTGATCAGATGGACAAATGGGCTGAGGAGTGGCAGATAGACTTTGATTTAGATAAACGTAAGGTGCTGCATTTTGGAAAGGCAAATCAGGGCAGGACCTATACACTGAATGGTAAGGTCCTAAAGAGTGTTGCCAAACAAAGAGACCTAGGGTGCAGGTTCATAGCTCCTTGCAAGTGGAGTCGCAGGTAGGTATGATAGTGAAGAAGGGTTTGGTACACATGCCTTTGTTGGTCAGATCATTGAGTATAGGAGTTGAAAGGTCATGTTGTGGCTGTACATGGCATTGGTTAGGCCACGATTGGGATACTTCATTCAATTCTGGTCTCACTGCTATAGGAAAGGTGTTGTAAATCTTGAAAAGTTCAGAAAAGATTTACAAGGATTTGGCCAGGGTTAGAGGGTTTGAGCTATAGGAAGAGGCTGAATAGGCTAGGGCTATTTATCCCTGGAGTGTCAGAGGCTGAGGGACGACCTTATAGAAGCTTACATAATCATGAGGGGCATGGATAGCCTCAACAGCCAAGGTCTTTTTCCCAGGGTAGGAGAGTCCAAAACTAGAGGGCATAGGTTAAGGTGAGTTGGGAAAGATTTAAAACGGACCTAAGGGGCAACTTTTTCCATGAAGTGGGTTGTGTGAGTATGGAGTGAAGTGGTGGAGGCTGGTACAAGTACAACATTTAAAAGGCATTTGGATGGGTATATGAGTCGGAAGGGTTTGGAGGGATATGGGGCCAGGTGCTGGCAAATGGGACTAGAATAGGTTAGGATATCTGGTCGGCATGGACGAGTTGGACTGAAGGGTCTGTTTCAGTGCTGTACATCTTCATAGCTCTAAGACTATGTTCTGACAGAGATTTTCTTCAGGAAGAGATGCTTTCAAGAAATCCTGGCACTAAAAGAGCTTGTTACACAGGTTAAAATGTTGTTTGGGATGTACCTGTATGACTCGATTCTCCACTCATTTGTCCTTTTTCCCACTGTCTTATGAATTTAAACCTTAACCCTTAATTCCAAGGTGGTCCCTGTCCTTCTGCATGATTGCATCCATCTTCACAGCATTACATTGTTGCAAAGAAAGTGGCAACTCACCCCATTGGGCTCCATGCAATCACTACCCCACCCTTCTTTATCAAACTGTCCTCTGCAGTTCACAGGATAGAGCTTATAACCTGTCTAAAACCTAGTGTATTACCAATCTTCCATGGTCCACCATCAACATCTGGAACAAAGACATGGTGAGATGTCTTAGCTGGGCAGTGGCAGCTCACTGATCCATGTTGTATCAACCATCGCCATGAAACTAAAAAAGTTCAGACTGATGCAGGGTACGTTTTGAGTTTGCCGATCTCATCTCCTGTCGTAAATGGACACGACAAGTGATCTGAGATCACTGACTGAGGTGAGCAAAGACATACAATTATAAATATATATGAGAAGCATCTGCTAGGACTGGAAGATGTGAAAAATCAATTTGAAGGTATTTGGCACACTTGCCTTCATCGGTCACAGCAGTGAGCATAGGAGTCATGTTATAGCTATACTAGACATTGGTAAGGCCACATTTGGAGTACTGCGTTAAGTTCTTGTCACCTCACTACAGGAAGAATGTTATTCAAAGGCAAGGGTGCAAAGAAGACTTACAAGGGTGTTACCGAGACTGGAAGGTTTGAATTTTAAGGACTAGCTGGATAGGCTGGGAATTTCTTTTCTGGAGCATCGGAGACTGAGGGGTTCTCTTATAGAGCTTAATAAAATCATGAGGGGCATGGATAGGGTCAATAGCCAAGACCTGTTCCCCAGAGTACAGGGGTCTAGAACTAGAGGGCATAGGTTTAAGGTAAGAGAGGAAAAAGATTTAAAAGGGACCTAAGGGGCAACTTTGTCACACGTAGGATGGTGCATATAGAACATAGAACATAGAACATAGAAGAATACAGCGCAGTACAGGCCCTTTGGCCCTCGATGTTGCGCCGATCCAAGCCCACCTAACCTATACTAACCCACTATCCTCCATATACCTATCCAATGCCCGCTTAAATGCCCATAAAGAGGGAGAGTCCACCACTGCTACTGGCAGGGCATTCCATGAACTTACGACTCGCTGAGTGAAGAACCTACCCCTAACTTCAGTCCTATATCTAACCCCCCTTAATTTAAAGCTATGCCCCCTCGTAATAGCTGACTCCATACATGGAAAAAGGTTCTCATGGTCAACCCTATCTAAACCCCTAATCATCAAGTCACCCCTAAACCTTCTTTTCTCCAATGAAAACAACCCCAAGTGCCTCAGCCTTTCCTCATACGAACTTCCTACCATACCAGGCAACATCCTGGTAAACCTCCTCTGAACCCGTTCCAGTGCCTCCACATCCTTCCTAAAGTATGGCGACCAAAACTGCACACAATACTCCAGATGCGACCGCACCAGAGTCTTATACAACTGCTGAAAATGTGTTGCTGGAAAAGCGCAGCAGGTCAGGCAGCATTCAGGGAATAGAAGAATCGACGTTTCGGGCACAAGCCCTTCTTCAGGAATTCTTATACAACTGCAACATGATCTCAGGACTCCGGAACTCAATTCCACT
>NC_057728.1:3475004-3478826 GCF_004010195.1 Chiloscyllium plagiosum | reverse complement strand
ACAAGGGTACCACATTTGCTATCCTCCAGTCTTCTGGGACTACTCCTGTAGACAAAGAGGACATAAAAATCAAGGCCAATGGCTCTGCAATCTCCTCCCTTGCTTCCCAGAGAATCCTAGGATAAATGCCATCAGGCCCAGGGGACTTATCTATTTTCACCTTTTCCAGGATTTCCAACACCTCTTCTCTACATACCTCAAAGCCATCCATTCTACTTATTTGTGCCTCAGTATTCTCATCGACAACAATGCCCTGTTCCTGAGTGAATACTGAAGAAAAGTATTCATTCAGTGTCTCCCCAATCTCTTCCGCCTCCACACGCAACTTCCCCCTACTATCCTTGACTGGACCTATTCCTACCCTAGTCATTCTTTTATTCCTAACATACCTATAGAAAGCCTTAGGGTTTTCCCTAATCCTATCTACTAAGGACCTTTCATGTCCCCTCCTTGCTGCTTTTAGCTCTCTCTTCAGGTCCTTCCTGGCTACCCTATAACTCTCAATCGCCCCAATTGAACCTTCACGTCTCATCTTGAGGTAGGCCGCCCTCTTCCATTTAACAAGGGATTCCAATTCCTTATTAAACCACGGCTCCCTCGCACGACCCTTTCCTACCTGCCTGTCAGGTACATAATTATCAAGGACACTCAATAGTTGCTCCTTGAACAAGCTCCACATATCGTTTACACTCTTGCCTTGGAGTCTACTTTTCCAAGCCACATATCCTAAGTCATGCCTCACCGCATCATAATTTCCCTTACCCCAGCTATAATTCTTGCCCTGTAGTACACACTTATCCCTCTCCATCACGAGTGTAAAAATCACCGAATTATGGTCACTATCCCCAAAGTGCTCACTTACCTCTAATTCTAACACCTGGCCTGGTTCGTTACCCAGAACCAAATCCAGTATGGCCTCACCTCTTGTTGGCCTGTCTACATATTGTGTCAGGAAGCTCTCCTGCACACATTGAACAAACACTGACCCATCTAACGAACTTGAGCTATAACTTTCCCAATCAATATCAGGAAAGTTAAAGTCCCCCATAACAACCACCCTATTACTGTCACTCATCTCCTGAATCACCTTCCCTATCCTTTCTTCAATGATTCTAGAACTCTTGCCCTGTAGTACACACTTATCCCTCTCCATCACGAGAGTAAAACTCACCGAATTATGGTCACTATCCCCAAAGTGCTCACCAGTGATATCTGGAACGAACTGCTGGAGGAAGTGGTAGAGATGGGTACAATTACACTATTTAAAAGATACTTGGATAGGTATATGGATAGGGAAGGTTTAGAGGGATATGGGCCAAATGCAGTAAAATGGGATTAGTTTGGTTTAGGAAAACTGGTTGGCATAGGCGAGTTGGGCCAATGGGCCTGTTTCTATGCTGTATGACTCTACAATTCTGGAAGCATCTTCTACCTTCAGAAGGGAGAAGAGTAGGAGCATCATGGGTAGCTCAGTGGTCAGCACTGCTGCCTCACAGTACTGGGGTCCTGAGTTTGATTCCAGTCTTAGGAGACTGATTGTGTATAAAGTTAAAACTCACACAACACCAGGTTGTAGTCCAACAGGTCTAATTGGAAGCACACTAGCTTTTGGAGCAACGCTCCTCCTGATGAAGGAGCGTCGCTCCGAAAGCTAGTGTGCTTCCAATTAGACCTTTTGGACTATAACCTGGTGTTGTGTGATTTTTAACTTTGTACACCCCAGTCCAACATCGCCATCTCCAAATCATGATTGTGTATAGTCTGCATGTTCTCCCTGTGTCTGTGTAGGTTTCTGCCTGGGGCTCTGGTTTCCTCCTATAGTCCAAAGATGTGCAGATCAGATGAATCAGCCATGGTAAATTGTCTCATAGTGTCCAGAAATGCGCAGGTGAGGTAAGTGAGCCATGGTAAATGTGGGATTACAGGGTCATGGTCTGGGTGGGATGCTCTTTGGGTGGCATATTGGCTCAGTGGTTAGCACTGCTGCCTCATAGCGCCAGGAACCCTGGTTCAATTCCAGCCTCGGGTGACAGTCTGTGTAGAGTTTGCACGTTCTCCCCGTGTCTGCATGGGTTTCCTCCGGATGTTCTGCTTTCCTCCCACAATCCAAACATGTGCAGTTAGGTGAATTAGCCGTGCTAAATTGCCCCATAGCATTCAGGGATGCATTAGCCAGGAGTAAATATCAGGGAGGGGGAATGGGTCTGGGTGGGTTACTCTTTAGAGGAGAAAGTGAGGTCTGCAGATGCTGGAGATCAGAGCTGAAAATGTGTTGCTGAAACAGCGCAGCAGGTCAGGCAGCATCCAAGGAGCAGGTGAATCGACGTTTCGGGCATAAGCCCTTCTTCAGGAATGAGGAAAGTGTGTCCAGCAGGCTAAGATAAAAGGTAGGGAGGAGGGACTTGGGGGAGGGGCGTTGGAAATGTGATAGGTTTTCCAACACCCCTCCCCCAAGTCCCTCCTCCCTACCTTTTATCTTAGCCTGCTGGACACACTTTCCTCATTCCTGAAGAAGGGCTTATGCCCGAAACGTCGATTCTCCTGCTCCTTGGATGCTGCCTGACCTACTCTTTAGAGGGTCAGTGTGGACTTGTTGGGCCAAATAGCCTGTTTCCACACTGTGGGGATTCTATAGTCACCTATTTATGAAGTCACGTAGTTACAACTGGAGGCCATTCAGCCCACAGAAAGTCAATTCTATCCTCAGAGCTCTGCAAGTTTAAGTGCCTGCCCAGTTTCCTTTTGAGATCAATAATCACTCTAATTAATTTTAAATTACTTAATTTTCCCAAGTTCAGAACTTTCACAGCTAGCTGCTTATTCCAAGGCGACATTCAGCATTACTTGTACAAAGGTTTGCTTTGAAAATAAATTTTCCAGACTCGATTCTTGTGAGGTTTGAACTCTGTGTTGATTAGCAGAGCTTTGGAACTGCTTTTCTGCAGTGTCTAAAACAATGCATTTTCACACAAAACGAAATCACCATCATCCTATTCACTCAGGGATAACTTGGCATGTTTTCTTATGAAAATCTCACCTCATCTTGTAACAATGTTAAGCAGCAGGCTTTTAGCATGTAAATGCATTTACACACACTGAAAAGAATTACCCCGGGGATTGAAGTGAACAGTTTTACAGAATCTCTTTGCAATGTTCTCTATATTTCTCTCTCCGGGTTCTTTAATATTCATGGCTCCACGCCAGTATGAGCCTCAGGGTTTATTGACTTTGTACATTCTTAATTTCTCAATGACAGCTTCCCCGTAGGCTGGCTACAGCTGCAAAGAAAAGTTTTTGCCAAATTCAGTTCAAGAATGTACAGTACTATCCTGAATGTTAACGTGACTTGAACCACTCCAGGACTTGTTGACCTTGTTCTCATTGCCTTGCCAACCTCTGAGATGGCCGTGCCTCCAATATAAAAACCGGACACATTACCTGCTCCTGCTGCAGACGTTGGGGTTCGATGTCACGGAGGACCTCCAGGAGGTGAAGGGCCAGCAAGCCTCACTTTTTGCCTCGGAGGCCTCCAAGATAATCTTCCGGTCCAGGGTCCGCTCCGTGGAGCGGGATGAGACATGCCCACGCTTCTTCTTCCAGAAGGTGCACAAAGAGAGCTCTGTGCTCAGCAGCCTGAAGGAAGAAGATGGCTCGGTAACGTCATCTCAGGCTGACATCATGAGGATCAGCAAATCCTTCTATGCCAGTCTGTATGACGCGAAGCCGACCGACAGCGCGGCCTCCCAGTCGTTCCTGTCCTCTATCACGGAGGTCTTCGACGACAGAACAAGTGAGAGGCTGGACCAACCGCTATCTCTGGAC
>NC_057728.1:3420155-3472818 GCF_004010195.1 Chiloscyllium plagiosum | reverse complement strand
GAAGTCTGGAGAGGAATGCAGTGGTGTTTGTCAAGGTTCGTCCCGAGCAGCTCCATGACGCGGGACTCCGTGCTCTACGGTCTGTTCCCCGGGACGCACACCGAGACGAACATCAACTGTGCCTGGAGGATCATCAACTCAGTCAAAGACGCTCTTTGGTCTGTCTGAAACCTGTTGATCTTCCACTTGAAGGAGTTGACCCCGACTGAGTGTTGCAGACTGGCACATTCCAAGGTCCAGGACTATGTGTTGAGGGACGCGCTGAAGCTTGGGTCAGCTGCCGCCCAGGCGTGGTGGGGAAAGGTCTGTCTGCCAAAGAAGAACAGGGGGCCCACTCAGAAATTGGGCTCCGTTGACGCCTCAGCAGAAGAGCTGGATAGTACAGACTTGTATATACGAATGATTAATTCCAATCTCCGTATGTAAAGAAATGCAATGTGTGCATAAGAATGGCATGACCAATTGTATAGATATCAAAATAATTTTACAAATAAAGTATATTTTTGAAATTTAAAAACATTGTCAAACCTTTTCCCCACTTTTCCCTCCATGATGCCATTAACTCATCCATCATCCAAGATTTTTGTGCTCCATTCAGTTCTCTTGTTAAATCATTGCAGGTTACCACGCTGTCCTTGCCAGATGTGCTTTGGGCTTACCATGTTCCGAACACTTAGGTGTCTCCCTAAAGTCTCTTTGCCTCTACATTTCTTTTCTCTGAAAGTTCCTTAAAACTTATCCTTACCTGTTGTCTGGTGCTGTTCTTGGCTTGGTGTCAAATTCTGATTGCTATCTCTTCTGCGTTTCGAAGGAGCTTTGAAATGGCAAATTGTTGCTGTTGTACTTGGGTTGGTCCTTCACCACTTTCATTGTGCCTGGTCACTAGGCCAGCCTGGATCCAATCTTGAACAAGCAACTGGCCCACCACTTAAGCCTGTCCTGGTTGGAGGCTAATTTGGAAGGAAATGGGAAGCTCAGTCAAAGACTGTATGATGTGCAGGAAAGGGACCCCCTGGGATGAATTGACTTTGTTAGCCAAGATATCTTGCAGGCTGCCTGTAAATATCGAGGCACCCGCTCTGACTCTCAGAGTTAGGCCTCCTGGATCTTCAGCCCATCAGGCACTTATGTGGACACCAGCGGGCCTTGCACCTGACTGAGGACCTGATGACACTGCCCAGTGTTTTCAATCAATCAGAAAGCTGACACCTCCAGAACTTGACAAT
Organism: Chiloscyllium plagiosum; assembly: GCF_004010195.1. Taxonomy (NCBI): domain Eukaryota; kingdom Metazoa; phylum Chordata; class Chondrichthyes; order Orectolobiformes; family Hemiscylliidae; genus Chiloscyllium; species Chiloscyllium plagiosum. The sequence continues at coordinate 3,471,592 of NC_057728.1, read as the reverse complement.
GGCATGGAGGAGGATGTAGCTGCTGACGCCAAAGCACACACCCCGAGACTCTGAGGATGGAGGGACACCCAGGGACAAAGATAGATGCAGCAGATAGGGAGAGGGGGCTGTGAGGGCAGGGTGGGGTAGGAAGGGCTGAGGTCATGGGTGGTGGGGGTGGTTGGAGGTCAAGCCCCAGCCAGGCCCTATGTCTGTGTCCTTGATCATATAAAAAGTAATGCAGATCATCATTCACTCCCTCTAGCTGAGGAGCAGCCTGCCTGGCGGTGAGACATTAGCAACCCATGTGGAAATAAACCTTTAAGAGATTGTTAATTGACCCTCATAGAGTATTAGCGAAGGTGGGAAACTCACCATTGGATCAACTCTGTGCAATTTCGGTGGCCCTGCTGTAGGAAGGATATTGTTAAACTAGAAAAGGTACGGAAAAAATTTCCAAGAATGCTGCTGGGAATGAAAGGCTTGAGTTATAAGAAAAGGCTGAATAGCTTGGGGCTTTTTCCCCTGGAGTGTGGGAGGCTAAAGGGTGACCTCACAGGGAGGTTTATAAATTCCTGAGGGGCATAGATGAAGTAAACAGCCAAGGTATTTTCCCAAGGTAGGGGAGTCCAAAACTAGAGGGCATAGGTTTAATGTGAGAGAAGAAAGATTTTAAATATTTTTCATACAGAGGGTGGTGCATATATGGAATGAGCCTTCAGAAGATGTGGTGGAGGCTGGTACAATGACAACATTTTAAAACCAGGTACATGAATAGGAAGTGTTTAAAGAGATATGGACCAAATGCAAGCAAATGGAACTAATTCAGTTTAAGATACGTGGTAGGCATGAAGCAGTTGGACCGAAGGATCTGTTTTGATGCTGTGTGATTCTATGACACTACAACTTGCTTATGTGGAGGTGGGAATGTGTCATTCACCATTCTTGATAATTTTCCAGGACTCCTGTCACCTTCCTGGCTTCACACAGCCCCTTGTCAATGGAGGGGACGGAGGAGATGATCTTCTGAGCTTTGAGGCTGAGGGACCCCTTCAGTTGACGGTTTTAAACCAATGTTGTGGTTTGGAGCCCTGATTGCCCAGCCAGGTCAAAGTTCAGATTTTCAAAGACGTCAAGACATGGTGAGGGCCCCTGCAGGCCATTTCCAAATCTTGAAGCCTCTGGGCAGAGTTTTGTGTTTTCAAGGCTAGGATGGAGGTTAGGGATCTGTGCTGGGTTAGGAGGGAGTGAGGAATGTGCTCACTGCCAATTAACATCTGCTCAAGCTCTTTAAGCAGGTTGTCAAGGGGACTTTCCACTTGGCATTGCGATTTTTCAAACTTTTTTTTGGTTAGCACCTTATCTCAGGTTATCTGGTTTGCTGTGGGGAGCAAGTGAATTTGGCTGGATTTGCTCTTGAACATAATCTATGGTGCCGATCAGCATCGGCATGATCCCTGCCCCAAATTCTCTTGTCCATGACAGCTTTCCAACTCATTTCACTTCCATGGCTTTCTGAGCAGCTGCCTGCTCTCATTTCACAGCAGCAACAGCAGCAGCCTCCAACATGGCTGCCACCTGCCTCTGTCTGGACTGTCAGGGTTGTAGCTCCTATCTCCTGGAGGTGCTCAGGAGGAACACCAATTGGACACCTAGAGAATTAGGCATTTATATTTAATCATTGTACTTCTTGCTCCATCTTATACTTCAGGCCATGCACACTGAAATACCAGTCTGGAGTATCGTGTCTTGTGGGTGACTGCACAAATACTGTCCCTGAGATTGCTTGCTCTATATCTCTAAGTAAGGCTTTTCAAAGTCTTATATACTATAATGCTCCCTTACTTACATCTTTACCTATTAGCTCCTCAAATGTAACTCTCTAGTGTAACATCTAAAACCTTCTCTCCCATTCTCGTTCAAAATGTGTGTCTTCTCTCTTACAAGTGTCAGGATCACATGGTCAGTCACAGCATCATGAGTGACCTGAATCTCACAATATTCACACAACATTCCGGGTGCAGAGTCCAAACCAGGAAATCCTGTGGAGTTCAACCTCCCAACCTCATGGTTGGTTAAATTCCTGAGTTTCTGCAGTGAGAAGTGCTCCAACTCACACACAAGATGAGTACAAAAATCAGAAAACCTTACGACCAGGAAACCTCTTCTGGTATCGACAGCAGGATTTGCCTTGCACCTTTAACGTTCTTTTCTTATTTGAGCTTCCTGCCTCTCTTTTTAATGGTCAAATTAAAGTGTTTGGTGTTCTGCAGTTACCACTTGCTGTGCATTTGCAAACATTTTCAATGTCACACTTAGAACAGCGTAATTTCAAACCTTCTCCCAAACACATTCAATATCTCAGCTCTCGTTTTCTATCCTGCTTCAAATTCCCAATTGACCTTTACCAGATCCTCCTTCATGCTGTAAAATCGCCTCTTTCTGCAGAGATGGGCTTTTTGCTTTTTATGCTGAAACATTCAATTTATTAATATTATGATTTACCTGCAATTAGCCTCCTCCTGCCCTGCAACCACTTAGTTACCCCTTCTTGTTTCACTACTAAACACTAATTTAATGGAACATCCAATTTGGTTACATTATTTACATTTTTAGTGTAGAGGCTTTATGAATATATTTGCTTCAATAGAAGATGAATCACTGCTGTTTCACTGCTAAGTAGTACATCGAATACAGCATCTGATCTCATTACACAGTGTACATGTTGTGTTGTAAAACAGCCTTATGTTTCCTCTATGAATATATTTCTGCTGTTGTGAAGATTATTCAAAAATTCTTCCTCATTTGATTTCTGGATATAAGATGAACTATTGCCCCATCACCCAACCTTTTTTTCTACCTTTACAAGATCGAGAATTTTCTCTGCAATCAGCCACACACAAATTTGAGGCAGAGCACGTTTACAGAGCAGGGCTATAGCCTTGTTGAATTCCTGTCTTATTTATCCAATTCCACAGCTTTCTTTTCCTCCATTTTGTCATGTCCATCTGAAAGGATCCCAGTTTAGCCTTACATCTGAACAAACAGCATCTTGGGATCTTGGGATCTAGTGACCACGCCAGTAGACAGGGTGGTAAAGAAGACTTATGGCATGCTTGCCTTTATTGGTTGAGGCATTGAGTACAAGAGTTGGGAAGTGATGTTGCCCCGTGCTAAAACTTTGGTTAGGATGCACCTAGAACACTGTTCAATTCCGATGGCCACACTACAGGAAAGATGTTGAACAGAGTGCAGAAAGGTTTACCAGGAAGCTGCCTGAATTAGAGGGCATAAGCTATAAGGAGAGGCTAGACAAACTGGAGTTGTTTTTTCTGGAATGCTGGAGGCTGAGGGGAAACCTGTTAGAAATCTATAAAATGATGAGATGTACTGATAATGTTGATGGTCAGAATCTCTTTCCCAGAGCTAAAATGTCTAAAATCGAAGGCATGTGTTTAAGGGGAGAGGGGGAAAGTGCAAAGGGGATGTGAGGGGCATGCTTTTTTTTACACAGAGAGAGGTAGGAGTCTGGAACCCAGTGCTAGGGGTAGAGGTGGAGGCAGATATGATAGGGGAGTTTAAGGGGCTTTTACATAAACACAGGAATAAGCAAGGAATGGAGGGACATGGACCAAGGGCAGGCTTAAGGGATTGGTTTAGTTTAGCGTCATGTTCGGTACAACATTGTGGGCTTAAGTGCCTGTTCCTGTGCTGTACTATTCTATGGTCTATGTGCTATCTCTGGCAACACAGCACTCTCTCTGTGCTGCAATGGAGAGTCAACTAAAATTGCGCAGGTTAGAGTAGTGCTGGAAAAGCACAGCAGGTCAGGCAGCCTCTGAGGAGCAGGAAAATCGACGTTTTGGGCAAAAGCCCTTCATCAGGAATAGAGGCAGGGTGCCTGCAGAGTGCAGAGATAAATGAGAGGGGCTTGGGGGTAAGGAGAAAGTAGCATAGAGTACAATAGGTAAATGGCAGTGGGGATGGAGGTGATAGGTAAGAGAGGAGGGTGGGGGAAGGTAGCGAAGAATACAATGGGTGAATGGGGGTGGGGATGGAGGTGATAGATCAGAGAAGAGGGTGGGGGAAGGTAGCAAAGAATACGATGGGTGAAAGGGGATGGGGCTCAGCACTGTCCCCATGATCTGTCCTACCCGCCTATCTTCCTTTCCACCTATCCACTCCACCCTCCTCTCTGACCTATCACCTTCATCCACTCCCCCATTCACCTATTGTACTCTATGCTACTTTCTCCCCACCCCCACCCCCTCTCATTTATCTCTCCACACCTTGCAGGCACCCTGCCTCTATTCCTGATGAAGGGCTTTTGCCCGAAACGTCGATTTTCCTGCTCCGCGGATGCTGCCTGACCTGCTATGCTTTTCCAGCACCACTCTGATCTAGACTCTAGTTTCCAGCATCTGCAGTCTTTGTTTTTAACCTACTAAAATTGTGCAGCCAGCTCACTGGAATGAGAATTGAGCTTCCATCCTTTTGGCTTAGAGGTGAGTGCATTAGACACCAAGTCACAACTGATAGAAGTCCACAGGCTGACGGCAAGCTTTAAAGTCTCAAGACTAAAGATTAGATTAGATTAGATTAGATTAGATTAGATTAGATTAGATTACTTACAGTGTGGAAACAGGCCCTTCGGCCCAACAAGTCCACACCGTCCCGTCGAAGTGCAACCCACCCATACCCCTACATTTACCCCTTACCTAACACTACGGGCAATTTAGTATGGCCAATTCACCTGACCCTGCACATCTTTGGACTGTGGGAGGAAACCGGAGCACCCGGAGGAAACCCACGCAGACACGGGGAGAACGTGCAAACTCCACACAGTCAGTCGCCTGAGGCGGGAATTGAACCCGGGTCTCTGGCGCTGTGAGGCAGCAGTGCTAACTAAAGGTAACAGAAAAACCAGAGAAAAAGATTCACAGGTTTCAGTAGGAATGGATTGGAATGTGAATGATGGAGATAAAAGCATAATTCAACATAGACAACGCCATAGGCAACAGCAACAATGAGTTGGCAACTTTAAGGGAAATATATTCGGAGTATATTTTTAAAAATTCCTGGTTTGAGGGCCCTACTGCCTAGGCCAGCATTTATTGCCCATCCCAGACGTCAGTTAAGAATCAACCACATTGCTGTGGGTCTGGAGTCACGTGTAGTACCAGACCCAGGTAAGGATGGCAGTTTCCTTCCCTAAAGGACATTGGCAACTTTTCCAACAATTCATGGTCATTATCAGAATCTTAATTTTAATCGAATTCAAAGACCACCATCATGTCAGGATTTGAACCCAAGTCCCCAGAATGTTTCCTGGGTTCTCTGGATTAACAATCCAATAATAATACCACTTGGCCATTGCTTCCCCATTTTGTAGCTGATAAAATAAAAATCCATGTGTCAGGTTTCAGGCCCCTCACACAGTTCACCTGAAATAAGGCTTCAGGAATCAGTATTGCATCTCCAATCACCTTTTATTTATAAATGCATAGCCTTTGACTGTAGCAATGCCTCTTACTGAGACAGGCGCTAGAGTATCAAAATCCCTTACATTTATCCTTTTATGTCAGTCAGGGCTCCTTGATTAGACCAGATTAATGGCCCCAATTGGGGAACTCATATTCTATGAGGTTCAGCTGGCTGACCATGTTACAATCACCGTACCACTATGCTGTATTGCTGCCAGTTTTGTCAATCCCACCAACATCAGAACTGTTTTGCTGTCAATCCACTCGCATTCCCAGGTACATTAATGCAGCTCAATTGGGACAGGGTTCAGGAGTAAATGGACCATACCCCAAATCCATCATCCCATTCCCCGGTTGGAACATGGAAAATTAGACTCCATCTCTCTCTGTCTCTCTTCTTCTTCATAGATAGATAGATAAATAGATAGGTAGATAGATAGATAGAAAGAAAGTACAAAAATAGGAAAGAATATAAGTTAGATATAATACAGAGGTATTGCTGAATAGATAGATGAATGGAAGATAGATAGATAGATAGATAAATAGATAGATAGATAGATAGATAGATAGATAGATAGATAGATAGATAGATAGATAGATAGATAGATAGATAGAAATAGATGGGTGGAAGGATACATAGGTAGACAGATGAAGAATATTTCTTAATTGTTGCTGAAGAAAGACGTATTTAGTTGAAAGTTTTTGTCTCACACTCATCAGGATAATTAGCAAGAATAGCAACATTTGCACTGCAGAGGAGAACACGGATTGGCTAGAAAGTAGACTCTGACTGGTTAGGTGTGTTTTCATGGAGAATGCACCAGTTAATGATGATCAACAATCCTATGTCTTGTAGAGTACAAGGCGTCAAGTTTTGAAAACATTATTATTTAATGTAGACAGCAATAAATTAAATGATTTAGCAAAAGCTGTGATAGAGGCACATAGAATAGTGCTATCTACTCAATGAAATGCATTGGAGAGTGTGGTTGAACAGAGATAGCAATAAGTTAAACATTTAATAAATGTGTACAAACCGATACAACTATAGCAACAAAGCTGTACTGATAATTGGATACAAATCGGGAGTGACCAAAACTGGAGCTCAATCTTGGTCACTACAACTTAGAAAGGAGGTTAAAGCCATGGACAAGATGCAATGTAGATTGAACAGCATGTTGGGAAACCATAGATATGAAGAATGTTGAGGCCCACAGGGACCATTTCACAACATTGGCAAGGCTATTAGACTAGGTTTTATGGATGTTTATAAACGTACAAAGGGTTTTGATGTAATTGATATGTAAAGGCTACATCCCCTGGTTACAGAAACTGAAACCAAGTGCCATTGTTTAAAATTGTCACTGTGAATGGGTAGAGAATATTCTTTACAGAGAGAGCCTGTTGGAATATCAGAGATGTTTGAGGCAGAGACAATGATATTTTAATAAAATTATCAGATACTTATTTAATGCTAAGGAAAGTATAGAGTGTTTGGAGAAAGAGAGGGAAAGGCAGTGGGATTGATTTTTGGATTTTGGCAGTTTACAGATCTGTGATTAATTCATCAAGATACCCTGCAGCAGAAAAACTGAATTAGCTTAGAGTGAACAAAATTAGCAAAGTTGGCATAGAGTCATAGAGTCATAGAGTCATAGAAGATGTACATCATGGAAACACACCCTTCGGTCCAACCCGTCCATACTGACCAGATATCCTAACCCAATCTAGTCCCACCTGCCAGCACCTGGCCCATATCCCTCCAAACCCTTCCCATTCATATACCCATCCAAATGCCTCTTAAATGTTGCAATTGTACCAGCCTCCGCCACATCCTCTGGCAGCTCATTGCATCACATATCACCCTCTGCGTGAAAACGTTGCCCCTTAGGTCTCTTTTATATCTTTCCCCTCTCACCCTAAACCTATGCCCTCTAGTTCTGGACTCCCCAACCCCAGGGAAAAGACTTTGTCTATTCATCCTATCCATGCACCTCATGATTTTATAAACCTCTATAAGATCTCCCTTCAGCCTCCGACGCTCCAGGGAAAACAGCCCCAGCCTGTTCAGCCTCTCCCTGTAGCTCAGATCCTCCTCCCTTGGCAACATCCTTGTAAATCTTTTCTGAACCGTTTCAAGTTTCACAATATCTTTCTGATAGGAAGGAGACCAGAATTGCACGCAATATTCCAACAGTGGCCTAACCAATGTCCTGTATAGCCGCAACATGACCTCCCAACTCCTGTACTCAATACTCTGACCAATAAAGGAAAGCATACCAAACGCCTTCTTCACTATCCTATCCACCCGTGATTCCACTTTCAAGGAGCTATGAACCTGCACTCCAAGGTCTCTTTGTTCAGCAAAATTCCTGTTAAGTGTATAAGTCCTGTTAAGATTTGATTTCCCAAAATGCTGCACCTCACATTTATCTAAATTGATCTCCATCTGCCACTTCTGCCATCTCCACTGCCATTGGTCCATCTGATCAAGATCCCGTTGTAATCTGAGGTAACCCTCTTCACTGTCCACTACACCTCCAATTTTGGTGTCATCTGAAAACTTACTAACTGTACCTCTTATGCTCAATCCAAACCATTTATGTAAATGACAAAAAGTAGAGGGCCCAGCACCGATCCTTGTGGCACTCCACTGGTCACAGGCCTCCAATCTGAAAAACAACCCTCCACCACCACCCTCTGTCTTCTACCTTTGAGCCAGTTCTGTATCCAAATGGCTAGTTCTCCCTGTATTCCATGAGATCTAACCTTGCTAACCCGTCTCCCATGGGGAACCTTGTCAAATGCCTTAATGAAGTCCATATAGATCACATCTACCGATCTGCCCTCATAAATCCTCTTTGTTACTTCGTCAAAAAGCTCAATCAAGTTTGTGAGACATGATTTCCCACGCACAAAGCCATGTTAACTATACCTAATCAGTCCTTGCCTTTCCAAATACATGTACATCCTGTCTGTCAGGATTCCCTCCAACAACTTGCCCAGCAGCGACGTCAGGCTCACCGGTCTATAATTCCCTGGCTTGTCCTTACCACCCTTCTTAAACAGTGGCACCACGTTAGCCAACCTCCAGTCTTCCGGCACCTCACCTGTGACTATCAATGATACCAATATCTCAGCAAGAGGCCCAGCAATCACTTCCCTAGCTTCTCACAGCGTTCTAGGGTACACCTGATCAATTCCTGGGGATTTATCCACTTTTACGCGCTTCAAGACAACCAGTACTTCCTCCTCTGTAATATGGACATTTATCAAGATGTCACCATCTATTTTCCTACATTTTATATCTTCCATGTCCTTTTCTACAGTAAACACTGCTGCAAAATACTCGTTTAGTATCTTCCCCCATTTCCTGCAGCTTCGCACAAAGGCCGCCTTGCTGATCTTTGAGGGGCCCTATTCTCTCCCTAGTTACCCTTTTGTCCTTAATGTATTTGTAAAAACCCTTTGGATTCTCCTTAATTCTATTTGCCAAAGCTATCTCATGTCCCCTTTTGCCCTCCTGATTTCTCTCTTATGTATACTCTACTGCCTTCATACTCTTCTAAAGATTCACTCGATCTATCCTGTCTATACCTGACATATGCTTCCTTCTTTTTCTTAACCAAACCCTCAATTTTGTTTAGTCATCCAGCATTCCCAATTCCTACCAGCCTTTCCTTTCACCCTAACAAGAATATACTGTCTCTGGACACTTATTACCTCATTTCTGAAGGTTTCCCATTTTCCAGCCATCCCTTTACCTGCGAACATCTGCCCCCAATCAGGTTTTGAAAGTTCTTGACTAATACCTCAAAATTAGCCTTTCTCCAATTTAGAACTTCAATCTTTCGATCCAGTCTATCCTCTTCCATCACTATTTTAAAACTAATAGAATTATGGTTGTGGAATTGAAATCTAATGAATGTGTCTACTAATTAGATTTCTACTAATGAATGTGTCTACTGGGAAAACGTGGAGATAAAGTGTATGGAAACCCCATGTATTTACTCCAGAAGTCAGTAAAACAAAAACCCCAGAGACCAGCTTTACCTTGGCAGCTGAGCAAGGGGATTCATTGTGGAAAAAATGGCTAACTCCTCACAGGTTTAAATGTCTGAATAGTTGTTGTTAGGGTAAATGAGTTAATGTTTTCTGTCTGATATTTGTAAAAAGATCATTGGTTAAGAAAAGGAAGGAAACATACGTCAAGTATAGAGAGATCAAGTAGGGCAGCATGATGGCACAGTGGTTAGCACTGCTGCCTCACAACGCCAGAGAACCGGGTTCAATTTCCGCCTCGGCCAACTGACTGTGAGGAGTTTGCACATTCTCCCCGTATCTGCGTGGGTTTCCTCTGGGTGCTCTGGTTTTCTCCCACAGTCCAAAGATGTGCAGGTTAGATGAATTGGCTGTGCTAAATTGCCTGCAGTGTTAGGTGGAGGGGTAAATGTAGGGGAATGGGTCTGGGTGGGTTGCTCTTTGGAGGGTCGGTGTGGACTTGTTGGGCTGAAGGGCCTGTTTCCACACTGTAGGGAATCTAATCTAATAACATAGCTTGTGCCTTTACTTTTGCGAATTGAACTTTTTTATTCTTTTGTAAAATGTACATCAGCAGACTCTTGTGAATGTGAATACTCAGTGACTAACCTCTCAGATAAACGTAATGAAAAATTGAAATTACTGATCCGTCAAGCCAGGTCACACATCTGAATTGTCCAGTATTACCTTCAGCTTTTAACTAACGAAAGAGGCAGTTCAGCTCATCATCTCTGTGCCAGCAATTTGCCTACCTGCTGCCCATAGCCTAAAAAGCCTGACTGCATTTTCATTCCCGATTTACATCAAACATCTAAGTTTCTGACTGTCCCCTTTTTTTTAATCATAAAAAGATCCATTGTCTTTCTTTCTGCTTCCCGATTTAATTCTACTGCAGTAACTTGAAGTGATTTTTTTTTATTCAAATTCTTAACTTCTCTGGTTTCCACCATAATTAGTACTGTGGCAAGATTTCACACTCTTTTCCATCTGCTGCTTGAATCAATTAGAATCTATTTAGAATGAAAATATATCTGTATCTGCTGCAAGAACTGTTCATTCTTCACCCTGAAGCTCTCTGAGCTATAATTAGCTTCCTGTACAGAAAAATCTCAATTCTAAAATTGTAGACTTGCCCAACACACTAGCCCCACTGTAGTGATTATAATGAGGTCAGCCAGGTGGCCCTCATAGAATCTGAGTTCCCTGATTGGGGTTGTTAACCTGGTCCAGTCAGGGAGCCCTGACTCATGGATATAAACAGGGGTGCTGTTTACTCTCGGAGCCAGCTCTGAGCTAGCTGGGTCAGTGTCATGTACCGTGCACGTGCAAATAAGGGATGACTTGGTGCGGAATATTGGCTTCTGCAGAGTTATTTCACTAACCCAACCCCAAAAACACATACACACACACACACACACATATATATATATATACAGGGGTCACATGTTTACGGACACGCGCATACATAGACATTCACACACACACAGATATATATACACACATATGCAAACATTCAACATATTAACACACACAGACACAAACATATACACACATACACATAGAAACATACAAACATGCACACACACATACATATACACACACTGTCTCTCTCACACACACACAGACACACACATGTATATATACTCGCACACACATTTACACAACCTACACATATACTCACACACACACACACAGCTTCATCCCTCACGATCACTGCAATCTCATCCAGTCACAAAATGCCCTGGGATAGCCACACTCTGATTTTAAACGCTCCACATTGGCCCCATATCTTTGGCCAACTCCATCTTAAGGCCTGGAATTCCACTCCAAAAATCTCTGCTCACCTCTTTAATTTAGCATCATATTCAGCACAACATTGTGGGCTGAATGGTGTGTATCTGTGCTGCACTGTTTTATGTTCTATGTTCAATATTGAACTTGTGGTCTGTCAAGTGAGGTGTTGGGGATAGCCCGTTCCAGACCTAGAAGAAATTATTTCAGAAAGAAAATCAGACCATTCCTGCCAATGATCCATTTAAAACAAACAGATGAATGCTGGTTGCAGTGAGTGTACATTGCTCAGGTAAAGTTCTGAATGGAAATTAAAGGGACGGCCAATATCGGAATGGGACTTCTGTCCAATTCCATCATTCCTCCTTCTTTTATGAAGATTCTAAGATCCATCTGGATATCTTCCCTCAGAATTTCATCAATATGCTAAGGAAAAAAACAGTAAATGTGATGGAGCAACGTTAAGCCCAACCAATTATGGTGACTTCACATAGCTAGACATGTCCAGCCCAGGAACTTATATTCATCTTGAAGGTTTAGCAAATGAAGCAGTGGACAATTATGTCGGGGATTCATGTCAGTGGTCTGAGTGATGCAAATGTTAACCATGAGGAATTATTTCTCAGATGATGGATAAGTTCTCTCGGTTGGGACCAGAATGTGGAAAAGAAAAGAGGCCATTCAGCCTGCCATATTTGTGCTGGCTCTGTGAAGGAGCAATTCACCAAATGTTATTCCCCTATCTGGTCCTCAGAGCCATGCGCACTCTTCCATTCTGGATAAGAAACAAGTTTTCTACAAATGCTTCAACTGAACCTTCCTTCATTTGATAAAAGAATTCCTCCTCTTCTGCTTTAACCGCACAGTCTCAGAATGAAGCAGTGTCAATTTAAGACTGAAGTGGGCAGGAATTTCTTCTCCCAGAAGGTCGTGAGTCTTTTGAACTCCTTACCACAGAGAGAGCTGTAGGGGCAGAGTCCTTGGATATATTTAAGGATGAGGTGGACTCTTGATTAATAGGGGAATCAAGGGTTACAGGGAAAGGGGAGGAAAGTGGATATGAGGAATGTCGGATCAACCATCCTCCCATTGAGCAGGCAGAAGGAGCTTTTCCTTTTCTGATTCCTTCTGACCTCAATATGCACAATTCTCAGATACATGACTAAAAGGGATCTCCAACAACAGTCTGTTTTGACATAAGGCCGTCAATGTAGTAACTCGTGGAGATCTTCCATTCTTAGCAAAAACTAAAATCCCGGTCTGACCGGTACAAACACGTTTGTACACATTAATCCTGTATTTGAATTTGAATCTATGGGACACTTGTTCTTGAAATACACACTGGTCATAGAGTCATTCAACACGGGAAACAGATCCTTCAGTCCAATGTGTCCATGCCGATCAGATTTGAATGGAATTAAATTGAATTGAACTTATTGTCACGTGTACTGAGGCACAGTGAAAAACTGTCTTGCGAGCAATACAGACGGATCGCAGAGTTAAGTAGCATAGATCAGTAAATAATAGGTAAACAGCAGCAAAAACAAAAGTAATCCCAATTGCCTGTGTCGCCCATAGCTCTCTAAATCTTCGTTCTCAGGAAGCGTCACTGGACCGAAAATGTTAACTCTGATATCTCGCCACAGATGCTGCCAGCAATTTTCCAGCAATTTCTGTTTTGGTTCCTTCAAAACCTTTCCTACATATGTACCTGTCCAAATGTCTTTTAAATGTTGTAACTTTACCTGCATCTATCATTTCCTCCAGCAGTTCATTCGACATAGACTTACTTCTGTATGAAAACGTTACCCCTCAGGTCCCTTTTAAATCTTTCTCCACCCATCTTAAAAATAAACCCCCTAGTTTTGAACTCCCCTCCCCTGGAGAAAAGACCTTCACTTTATCTATGCCCTCCATGATTTTATAAACCTTTATCACCCCTCAATCTTCGATGGTCCAGTGTAAATTGTCCCAGACTATCCAGCCTTTCCTTATAACTGAAAACAACATCCTGGTAAATCTTTTCTGAACCCTCTCCAGTTTAATACTATCCAACCTACAGCAGGGTGACCAGAACTGCAGACAGTATCCAGAAGAGGCCTCACTAACATCCTGTAGAAGCTCAACATGACATCCCAACTCTTATATTCAATGGTCTGAGCACGGAAGGCAAGTATGCTCAATGCTTTCTTCACCATCGTGTCAACCTGTGATGCAAATTTCAAAGAACTATGTACCTGAACCCCTTGGTCTCTCTCTGTTTGACAACACTACCCAAGGCTCAACTTGTATCAGCCCTCCCCTCGTTTGATTTATCAAAATGGTCTGGTTGGTAATGCGTTTTGACAGGCTACTATCTTACTACAACATTCTCCTCTCATGGAATAGAGCGACTGGTGACCCCAGCCCCACAGCCCACTACCACCAGCAGCCACCCATTTATGAAGCTCTTCAATAATACAGGGGCAGTCTGTTAACCAGCTTCACCTTTATTTCTGACCCAACAAACAACAAAGGGACAGGCAGGGAAAGCACTTGCTCTGAACATAAACTCTGTGATGAAATGTGGTGGTTATTAGATTGAGCGTGAAAATGACGTGTTGAGGAGCAGCCCGGGTAATGAGGTGGGGAAAGATGAAAGACAAATAAATGAACAAACTGTGTCAAACCAACACCATTCAGAAACGAATGCCCCATGTCATTCTCACTATCATTTGGCACTTTCCATAACAGTAACAAGAACCAGCTGCTTTGGGCATCACTGGCAGACTCTTGACTCAGAAAGCAGTTATTTTGTTTGGCAAATTTGAGATGTACAATGGAGATCTTTATAATTTACGAACAAAGGAACAGATGGTGGACTCTCAGACCTTACGATGGGCCAATTATCCAACTGGATCATTACTGATTGAGAGCTCATCTCCAGTTGCCTACTTTGAATCTATTTTCCTTCATATCTGCATGTAATACAAATCTAACCATTAAAGTTTTGAAATTTTCAATTGATCCCCTCCCATCAGCCACAATATTTTATGGATATGTTTCCAAATTTCCATTCTCCATTACAAGAAGATACACTTTCTGACCTCATCCCCTCAATAGCCTAACTATAAGCTGATGTCCTTTTGTCTGGAAATACAGAAATAGTTTGCCTATCGGCTACTCCAACTGTAACACAGTCTAACATCTGAATACCACTCAATGTTCTTCTAAAATTATGAATGTGGTTAACAATGCAGTAACAGCCAGATAATCTATTTTTGTGATATTAATAGAGGGATAGATCCCAGTCAGGACAGCAGACATAACTCCTTTTAGTGTAGTACCTTAGGAACTTGTATATCTTTTTGATTTATTGTAGTCACACATACCTAGGTACAGTGAAAAGTTTTGTTTTGTGGGCAGTACATGCAGATCATAGCAAACAGGGACATAAAGATCATAGGGTGCTTAGGCTGTCTCCATAGACTGAAAGGACTTGGGGTTAACATCTTGTCTGACAGTGATGTGCTCATTTAGTACTACAATGAGTTTTTAGCCTTGGTTTTCAGGTCCAGGAGTATGACTGGAATTGAGGACCTTCCAGCTCAGTTCATCATTCATCTCAGTTTAATCACACCTTTATCTGCGAACTAAAGGCAATGCAAGTGGGTCACAAGCAATCTTAGGCAATCAGAGTTCATTCTGGTAGAAATATAAGGTATTGTGACACAGTGGTGACGTCCTATCCTAGGCCAGAAGTCCTGGGATCAAATCCCACCTATCCCACTGTTGTATCATAACACGTCTGACCAGTTTGTTTAGAAATGAGTCAACAGTCTGCCTCTAAATAAGACTTTTTTACTGAGGGACTGAACAGAAAGTCCAGGATAAATCAGTGCTTTATACAACAGTTTAGCTTCCACCATTTTATGCTCCAGCTTTCTCCAGATAAATATAAACATTCTACTGGGCTTGATAGGCAATTTCTGGTGAGCGTGAACTCTCCTTTAATGCAATTCCTCTTAATTCGGGAATGGTCTCATTAGACTCGAAGACAGTGAGTTTAACTAGCGACTTTTGAGAAGATTTGTAGCTGAGGGAGATGGTAAGTATGCAAGTTAGCTCTGAGCACGGAAGGCAAGCTTGAAGGTTGTTTTCAGATATTTTGTCACCATTCTAGGTAACAGCATCAGTGAGTATCTCCGGCGAAGTGCGGGTGGCATGTCTCGCCTCTCTATTTATTGGTTTTGATTTCTTGAGGTGGGTGATGCCATTCTGTTTTTTTTTTCTTTTCAAGAGAAAGTAGATAGGATCTAAACCAATGTATTTACTGATGGAATTCTGATTAGAATGCCAGACCTCTAAGAATTCTCGGTGTGTCTTTGTTTTGCCTGTCCTGAGACGTGTGTGTGTTGTCCCACTCAAAGTGAGTTTAACTCCTTAATTCAAAAAGGGAGTGAGGCAAAAAGAGCAGGCAACTTCAGGCCTGTTATCAATGCAGTAACTGGCAGATAATCTATTTTTGTGATTATCTGTGGTAGGGAAATGCTATAAGCTATTATTAAAGATGTTAGAGCAGGCCATTTGCTAATCTGGCAGAGTCAACATGGCTTTGTGAAAGGGAAATCATGTTTCATCAATTTATTGGAGTTCTTTCAGGGGGAGGGCATGCTGTTGATATAGGCTGGATGTACTGTGTCTTTCCAAAATGCATTTTATAGAAAGCCACACCAAAGGTTATTATGGGAAATAATAGCTCATGGTGCAGGGTGTAGCATATTAGCATGGATTGGTTAAGAAGAAATAGAAAGTGGATGTAAGTGGGTCCTTTTCAGATTGGCAAGATGTCACACAAGGATCGTTGCTGAAATCTCAAATGATCACAATTTATATGAAAGGCTGAGATGAAACACAGTGCAGTTGTTGCCATGTTTGCTGGTGACACAAAGATCAGTCGGAATGTAAGTTATGAAGTGGACGTAGGGAGTCTGTAAGGAGATACTATTAGGGGATGCAAAATGAGTAAGTATTTGAGAGGTGGAGTGGGAAAGTGTGGAATTTTCCATGTTGGCAGGAAGAATATGAAAGCATATTTTCTCATTGTTGAGAG
Organism: Chiloscyllium plagiosum; assembly: GCF_004010195.1. Lineage (NCBI taxonomy): Eukaryota > Metazoa > Chordata > Chondrichthyes > Orectolobiformes > Hemiscylliidae > Chiloscyllium > Chiloscyllium plagiosum. The sequence continues at coordinate 3,455,206 of NC_057728.1, read as the reverse complement.
ATCACTGAGAAGCCGAGAGATCTGGATGTCTGTGTCTATGAGGCAAAAGGTTAGTATACAGTATTAACAGTAGTAGGTTAGTATACTACAGTAGTAAAGTGCAGTAAGTAATCAGGAAAGCTGATGGAATTTCTCATATATTACAAGATAATTGAATACAGAAGTACAGAGAGTATGTTTCAGTTATCCAAGGCAAGGTGAAATCTAAAAGTTAAAGTGCTAAATTTGAAGAAGGCCAATTTTGACAGTATTGGGCAAGAATTGTCAAAAGTTGACTGGAGGAGGATGTTCGCCGTTAAAGGGATGGCTGGGAAGTGGAAAGCCTTCAAAAATTCGTGAACCAAAGTCCAGAGGCAGTATGTTCCTGTTAGAGTGAAAGGCAAGGCTGGTAGGTTTAGGGAATGCTGGATGGCTAAAGAAATTCAGGGTTTGGTCAAGAATAAGAAGGAAGCATATGTCAAGTCTAGACAGCAGAGATCGAGTGATTCCTGAGAAGATTATAAAGGCAGTAGGAGTATACTTAAGAGGGAAATCAGGAGGGCAAAAAGGGACTTGAGATAGTTTTGGCAAATAGGTTTAAGGAGGGGAGAGAATAGGACCCCAGGATTCCTGAAGAAGGGTTTATGCCCGAAACATCGATTCTCCTGCTCCTTGGATGCTGCCTGACCTGCGGCGTTTTTCCAGCAACACATTTTCAGCTCTGATCTCCAGCACCTGCAGTCCTCACTTTCTCCCCAGAGAATAGGACCTCTTAAAGATCAGCAAGGCCATCTATGTGTGGAAATGCAGGAGGTGAGGGGAGATTCTAAATGAGCATTTTGCATCAGTGATTACTGTGAAGAAGGATATGGAAGATATAAAATGTGGGGAAATAAATAGTGACCTCTCGAAAAATGTCCATATTACAGAGGAGGTGGTGCTGGATGTCTTAAAACACACAGAGGTGGATAAATCCCAAGGACCTGATCAAGTGTACCTGAGAACTCTGTGGGAATGTAAGGAAGTGATTGCTGGGCTCCTTGATGAGATATTTGTGTCATCAATAGCAGCAGGCGAGGTGCTGGAAGACTAGAGGTTGGCGAACGTGGTGCCACTGTTTAAGAAGGGTAGTAAGGAAAAGCAAGGGAACTATAGACCGGTGAGCCTGATGTCGGTGATGGGCAAGTTGGTGGAGGGAATCCTGAGGGATAGGATGTACATGTATATGAAAAGGCAAGGACTGATTAGCGATAGTCAACATGGCTTTGTGCATAGGAAATCGTGTGACACGAACTTGAATGAGTTTTTTGAAGAAGTAACAAAGAGGATTCATGAGGCCAGAGTGGTGGACATGATCGATATGGACTTCAGTAAAGCTTTCGACAAGGTGCGTCACAGTAAACTGGTTAGCAAGGTTAGATCACACGGAATACAGGGAGAACTAGCTATTTGGATATAGAACTAACTTGAAGGTAGAAGACAGAGGGTGGTGGTGGAGGGTTGTTTTTCAGACTAGAGGCGTGTGACCAGTGGTGTGCCACAAGGATTGGTGCTGGGTCCATTGCTTTTCATCATTTATATAAATAAATTGGACATGAACTTTGGAAGTATAGTTAGTAAGTTTGCAGATGACACCAAAATAGAAGGTGTAGTGGACAGCGAAGAAGATTACCTCAGATTACATGGGATCTTGATCAGATGGGCCAATGGGCTGAGGAGTGGCAGATGGAGTTTAATGTAGATAAATGTGAGGTGCTGCATTTTGGAAAGGCCATTCAGGACAGGACTTATACACTTAATGGTAAGACCCTGGTGAGTGTTGCTGAACAGAGACCTTGGAGTGCAGGTCCATAGTGGAGGTGCAAGGAGATAGGATAGTGAAGAAGGCAATTCATATACTTGCCTTTATTGGTCAGTGTATTGATTATAGGAGTTGGGAGGTCATGTTCCAGCTGTACAGGACATTGATTAGTCCACTGTTGGAATACTATGTGCAAATCTGGTCTCCCTGCTATAGGAAAGGTATTGTGAAACTTGAAAGGGTTCAGAAAAGATTTACAAGAATGTGCCAGGATTGGAAGGTTTGAGCTATAAGGAGAGGTTGAATAAACTGGGACTTTTTTCCCTGGAGGCTGAGGAGTGACCTTATAGAGATTTATAAAATCATGGGGGGGGCATGGATAAGGTAAATAGACAAGGTCTTTTCCCACGGGTAGGGGAGCCCAAAACTAGAAGGCATAGGTTTAAGGTGAGAGGGGAAGGAGTTAAAAGGGACCGAAGGGGCAACTTTTGCACACAGAGGGTGGTGCAAGTATATGGAGCTGTCAGAGGAAGTGGTGGAGGCTGGTACACTTACAACATTTGAAAGGCATCTGGATGGGTATATGACTAGGAAGAGTTTAGATGGATATGGGCCAAGTGCTGGCACATGGGACTAGATTAATTTAGGACATCTGATTAGCATGGATAGTTGGACTGTAGGGTCTGTTTCTGTGCTGCATATCTCTACAACTCTATGACATTTGGAGTACCATGTACAATATTTGTCTCCTTATTTAAGCAAGGTTATAAATACATTGGAGCAATTCAGAGAATGTTTACTAGAGTGATACCTGGAATGAATGATTAACTTATGAGAAGAGGTTGAACAGACCTGGCTTATCTGTACTGGAGTTTAGAAGAGCAAAATGTGACTTAACTGAAACACATGAAATCCTGAGGGTTTTACAGGGTAGATATGGTGGGCATGTTTCCTCTTATGGGAGAATATAGAATGAGGAGTCACCTTTTATAAATCAGGCGTCATCCATTTGAAACAGAGATTAGGTGAATTTTATTTCTCTCAGAGGGCCTTTGGAACTCTTTTCCTGAAAAGGTATTAGAAGCAAGATCCTTGAATATTTTTAAGGGGTGGTCGATGAATTCCTGCTAAGGAAGTGGGTGAGAAGTTATCAGGGATAGTCGAGAATATGGACTTGAGGTTACAACCAAATCAGCTTTGAATTTATGGAATGGTATAGCAGGCTAAAGGACATAAATGGCTTACTCCCGGTTTAGAGTCACAGAGTCATAGTAAGTCTTTCCCCTCTCACCCTAAACCCATGCCCTCTAGTTCTGGACTCTCCCAACCCACAGAAAAGACTTTGTCTATTTATCCAATCCATGCCCCTGTGTTGACATATTCTGTATATGGACTCTGAAAGCAGCTGCTCCTCTGCAGTTCTTACTTTCAGAAAGTCCTCTGATTCCTCCTTTGGAGGATGTAACTAGCTTGAATTTTAAAGCAGAGTTTATTTTTAATAGAACGATTGGAAGCACCAACCAGCAGGCAGTGAATAATAAAATCTGCCAAGCAAAATATTTCCATTCACCAACAGGGGCCAGAGAAGTTTTTAATTAACAAGCCCAGAATTAATAGACTTTGTAACGAATATCCTGAATAAATATATCTGTCTTGACATGGCCTGGCTTGAAAGTACGTTCAAAACTAATCTGGAAGAACGGTTATTATACGTTCATTCAAATGCAAAACAGATGGATTTCACTCAAAAAACAACATTATGGGATACAGTTCAGGAGACAATGTGGCTCTGTGTAACAAAAAGTCACTCTGGGCTATCATTCCCAAAACTGTCCATCTCTGTAAGTTTCTACCTCACCTTGCCACACTCTGTTGTAGGTCTTCCTGATGAAGGGCTTTTGCCCGAAACATCGATTTTCCTGCACCTTGGATGCTGCCTGACCTGCTGTGCTTTTCCAGCACCACTCTAATCTTGATGCTCTGTTGTAGACTCATTGATGGAGTCAGATTGTTATTACAACAACGCAATTATTACTGTATCCTGTCACTTCTAGGATGGTCAAAGGTGATCTAGATGGACCTTGGTCTTAAGACTTTTCTTTCAAAGAGTAGAAACCTTTTGGGTAACCCTTCATCGCCATCTTAAATGTGAGACATCTTATTTTTAAACTGTGTCCCTTAAATCCAGTCTCTCCTACAAGGAGAAACATCCTTTCAACATTCACTTTGACAAGTCCTTCAGGGTATACATGGCTCTATAAGATCACCTTTTATCCTTTGAAACTGTAAAACTTCCTCAAAAGACAATACCCATCCCAGGTGTTAGTCAAGTGAGCTGCCTCTGAACTGGTTCTCACACAGTTACATCCTTTCTTAAATAAGGAGATCAAACAGCACCACAGTACTCTAGACGTGGCCTAACCAACACCCTGTAGAATTGCAGCAACACATCACTACTTTTATATTCCATTCCCCTGCAATAAACACTGATATCCCACTTGCCTTCCTAATCACTTGCTGAGTTGTGATACCAATAGTTTGTGATCGATGAACCAGGACACTCAGATCCCTTAGAATTCTGCAATGTCCCAATAATACGCAACGTTTCTGGTAGCTTCCACATCCCGTAGTTGCTGCACTCACCTGTTCAGCCAGCCTTATCATGCAATAATTAATTAATTTTTAAATTCTGGATGTAGATTTTCTCGCTAAGCTAGAAGGTTCATTTTCAGATGTTTCATCACCATGCTAGGTAACATCTTCAGTGAGCCTCTGGATGAAGCACTGCTGATGTTTCCTGCTTTCTATTTAAAAGTTTAGATTTCCTTGGGTTGGTGACAATAGAAAGCAGGATGAAACTTTTGAAAATGAACCTTCCAGCTCAGCAAGCAAACCTACATCCAGAACCTCAAACTGAGTTACAAATCTTCTCATAATTTTTAAGTTATTCAAGTGATAATTAATTAGCACGACTTCTGTCAAAAAATGCAAACATCAAGTGCCACTAGGTACTAAGGTTTGACCTGTCCCCAGTGTTGTGAAGGATGGGACTGGCCACATTCCTGTGGAGCGTTCCACATTGTTGGACTGTTCTGTATCACATGTCCTTCAAGGAGAAATTAGCAAGGGGAAACACCTTTGACCACAAATCCATCAGGCAATGGGCAGGACAGACCATCCTCAAGACCCTGCCAGAAAAGGAGACGGTCCATCCTGTAGGATTGTTCCCTGAGCAGACTCTCAAAGTCATTTGGCAGAACTTTCCAACAAGCACCAAGACATCACTTGGCTGGCAGTGAGAAGGGCACAACCCATCAGATCCATCTTGTATGCCCAGACTCTCTGTGCTACTGCATACTGCTCCCAAAGTGACTGTGGGGGTGGGGGGGGGGGGAATAGAAACTGTCACATATCTCCGATTGGAATGTGCCTTTATAAAGAAGACCTGGAGAAAGATGAGGTGATTTTTGTTGAAGTGCGTCCCGAGCAGCTCTGTGATGCAGGACTCTGTGCTCCACGGTTTGTTCGTAGAACATAGAACAGTACAGCACAGTACAGGCCCTTTAGCCCCTGATGTTGTGCCAGCCTTTTATCCTATTCTAAGGTCAGACTAACCTATATACCCTTCATTTTACTATCTTCCATGTAGCTATCCAAGAGTCGCTTAAATGTCCTGAATGTATCTGGCTCTACTACCACTACTGGCAGTGAATTCCACACACCCACCACTCCCTGTGTAAAGAACCTACCTCTGATATCTCCCCTAAACTTTCCTCCAATTACCTTAGAATTATGCCCCCTAGTGATGGACATTTCTGGCCTGGGAGAAAGTATCTGGCTATCCAATCTACCTACACCTCTCAGCATCTTGTATACCTCTATCAAGTCATCTCTCACCCTTCTTCATTCCTCAGGACACGCACCGAGACAAACATCAACTGGAGGACCATCAACTTGGTGAAAGATGCTCTTTGGTCTGCCAGAAACGTGTTGGTCTTCCAGGACCAGGAGTAGACCTTGACCAAATGTTGCAAACTGGCATGTTCGAAGATCCAGGACCATGTGCTGAGGAAAGGACTACTGCTTGGGGAGCTGCCTCCAAGGCACAGTGGGGAAAGACCTTTCTGCCAAAGTATAATGGGGGCCTGTTCAGTTATCCGACCCTCCCATTGCCTCATAATGTATGCATTTTTCCTGTTTATATTAAAAATGCCATTGTTTTACAACTGTACAGTGGGATGTGAAACTCCAATGGGTAACTTATGTTTCCTTTCTCTCTCTGCAATGATTGTATAGAACGGGTTGAGTACCATTTGTATGTATACATAGACCTTTGTTTTATGAACAAAGTATATTTTTGTAATAAAAAAAATTAGTAACCATCCCTAGTTGCCTTTGAGAGGGATGTGGTGAGCTTTATTATTGACCATCATAGAATTTAGGTGTTCCCACTGCACTACACAGTGCTATATGGGTGACACAGTGGCACAGTGGTTAGCACTACTGCCTCACAGTGCCAGAGACCCGGGTTCAATTCCCACCTCAGGCAACTGTCTGTGTGGAGTTTGCACATTCTCTCTGTGTCTGCGTGGGTTTCCCACAGTCCAAACCTGTGCAGGTTAGGTGAATTGGCCATGTTAAATTGCCTGTAGTGTTAGGTGGAGGGGTAAATATAGGGGAATGGGTCTGGGTGGGTTGCTCTTTGGAGGGTCGGTGTGGACTTGTTGGGCCGAAGGGCCTGTTTCCAGTAAGTAATCTACTGGGACAGAGCTCCAGGAATGGAAAATGCAGGTACACTATGCTCCCAATTCAAAGTGGTGAGTGACTTGGAGGGGAGCTTGCAAGTGGTGGTGTTCCCATGCATCTGCTGCTGTTGTTTTAGATGGTAGAGTGTGCTGGTATGGAAGGTGCTGTTGGAGAAGCCTGGGTGAGTTGCTGCAGTGTATCCTGGAGAGGGTACACTCTGCTTCATCAGTGATGATGCAAGGGAATACTCAAGGTGGTGATCAGGGAGGATTTCACAGCATTGTCCAAAGTTCAGCTGATCACTACTTGTGTGGATGCAGGCGAGAACAGGGTGGTTAAGCAGGCTTTAAGCACGCTTGCTTTCATTGGTCAGACCAATGAGTATAGGTTCGATTTTCTACAGTATGGAAACAGGCCCTTCATCCTAACCAGCCCACACTGACCCTCCGAAGAGTAACCCACCCAAACCCATTTCCCTCTGACTAATGCACCTTACACTACATGCAATTTAGCATGGCCACTTCACTTGACCTCCACACCTTTGGACTGTGGGACAAAACTGGAGCACCCGGAGGAAACCCACGCAGACACTGGGAGAATGTGCAAACTCCACACAGACAGTTGCTCATGGCTGGAATGGAACCTGGGTCCCCGGCACTGTAAGCCAACGTGCCACCCCATGTTGAGGTTGTACAGGACATAGGTAAGGCCTCTTCTGGAGTACTGCATCCAGCTCTGGTCGACTAGTTGTTGGAAAGATAAAACTGGAGAGAGTTCAGAAGAGATTTACCAGGATGGAGGATTTGAGTTATAAGGAGAGGATGGATAGGCTGGGACTTTTTACACTGGAGTGAAAGAGGTTGGGGGATGACTTTATAGAGGTTTATCAAATCATAAGGGGTATAGATATGGTGAATGGCAGGTGTCTTTTTCCTAGGGTGAGGGATTTCAAAACTCGGGGCCATACTTTTAAGGTGAGAGGAGAATGATGTAAAAAAGCCATGAGGGACAATTGTGTGGCTCGCATGTGGAATGAACTTCCAGAGGAAGTGGTGGATGTGGGCATAATTGCAGCATTTAAAAGACATTTGGATCAGTAGATGAATAGGAAAGGGTTGTAGGGATTTGGGGCCAAGCACAGGCAGGTGGGATGAGTTTAATTTTGGATCATGGTCAGCATGGACTGGTTGGACTGAATGGTCTACTTCCATGCTGTATGACTCTAAGTGATGGATGCAGATACCGTTCCACCATTAAAAGTCATTTGGATAAGTACATGAATAAGAAATGTTTGGAGGGATATCGGCCAAATGCAGGCAGGTGGAGCTAGTTTATTTGGGATTATGGTTGGCAAGGACTTATTGGACTGAAGGGTCTGTTTTCATGCTGTATGACTGTATAACAAGACTAGCTGAGAAATTGCGCAAATTTGTCTGTGATGCACTGAACAGTTGAACAGCTCTGCTGAGATTCAATGGCGTGACTTACAGAAAAGAACTAAAACTTGGATGAGGTGCACCTCAGGGCTCAGCTGGGAGTTGGTGCCTTCAGGTGTGATAAACTTAAAATAACAAATCTTCCAGAAGCCTGCAACCCTCAAAGCTGCAATGTACTCGGCACAAGGCGACTTGGCCTGGAGACTAGCAACACTGCTAATGGCATTGTATGAAACCTTATTTATCTTTTCAATTAAATCATCCAATCCTTTCCCACCCCCTCTGAGTGCTGCACTCAAACCTCATTCAATATACATGAGAAGAATAAATCACATACGACAACAGAGAGCTATTAACAGGCCTAGCCAGGGCAGACAGAGTTCAAGTCACAGCAAGCAGCTCTACTCATTTGTAATCCTTTGCTTTCATCTCTGACCTTCAAAGAGCTGTCCAAAAGTACAGAATAAAAAAGCAGATACATATTTGATGTGAAAGAAAATAAAGATCAGTGCTTAAAAGTGATGTTTTGCAAACCAACTCCAAGGAAGAGTTTGACTCATGGCCAAACACATGAGCACTTCTCATTTAGAATTCTTCTGAAATAAACTCAATGACATAAGATTGTATTTGTCAATTTACAGAAATACAGGAACAGGATTAGGCCATTCTGCCCACTGGCCCCAACCATTCTAAATCTTGGTTGATCACCTCCTCAATACCATGTTCCCTCACGAGCTCCATATCCCACAATATTATTAGTCTCCAGAAACCTATTTGATTCTGTCTTGACCTTGCTCAATAATTAGGCTTTCACAGCCGTCTGTACATTTTGGTGGATGTTCTTTACTGACAGAAGTATGTCAAATGCTGGACCCTACAATATGAGTTTTGCAACACAGAGAAAAGCCAAAAAGGCATTCTGCCTATCACACCAATGAGTAAAGTGCTATATGAGTTTCAGTGACTTTGTGATGCCAGGTAGGTCTGTTGTGTGTCTCAATGACTAGCTGGAGTGACTCTCTGTCAGCATGTTAGTGGTTCTCATGTAATATCAGCTCCCTTTCAACTTGAGATTGGGTGAGAGTGCATTGCAGGTGAGTTGAAAGATAGGACTAAACATTATCCCAAGTGGATTGTTCAGCAGGCAGGCAGGACGAGAGCAAATTAAACAGTGGGTAGGTGAGAAAGGAAGCAGGACTGAGCCTGCTAGAATCAATTGGAGGGAGAGGGTTGCAATTACGTCAAAATCAATTGTGTAGAAGGTTACAGACTGAAGCTGAAATAACTCTACAGAGGCTGGTATCCCATCACCAAGTCACCCTTTATTTACACATGGAGAGTCCCTGACACTGATCCAGCTCCCTCAGAGCTGGCTCTCAGAATGAACAGAACCCCTGAACTCCAGGGCTCCCTGACTGGACCAGGTCGATAGGCAAAATTGAGGACTGCAGGTGCTGGAGATTAGAGTCGAGAGTGTAATGCTGGAAAAGCACAGCAGGTTAGGCAGCATCTGAAGAGCAAGAGAATTGACGTTTCGGGCAACAGCCCTTCATCAGCCTTGGACCAGGTTAATAGAGCTGAAAATGTGTTGCTGGAAAAGCGCAGCAGGTCAGGTAGCATCCAAGGAGCAGGAGAATCGACGTTTCAGGCATGAGCCCTTCTTCAGGAATGAGGAAAGTGTGCCAAGCAGGCTAAGGTAAAAGGTAGGGAGGAGGGACTTGGGGAGGGGCGTTGGAAATGCGATAGGTGAAAGGATGAACTCAGAATTTCTCCAGTTCCTCATTCCCCCCCCCCCCCCCCCCCCACCTTGTCTCAGTCTCAAGCCTTGAACTCAGCACCACCTTCCTAACCTGCAATCTTCTTCCTGACCTCTCCGCCCCCACCCCCACTCCGGCCTATCACTCCCACCTTATCCTCCTTTCACCTATTGCATTTCCAACGCCCCTCCCCCAAGTCCCTCCTCCCTACCTTTTACCTTAGCCTGCGTGGCACACTTTCCTCATTCCTGAAGAATGGCTCATGCCCGAAACGTCGATTCTCCTGTTCCTTGGATGCTGCCTGACCTGCAGCGCTTTTCCAGCAACACATTTTCAGCTCTGCAGTCCTCACTTTCTCCTACCAGGTTGATCGTCCCAATCAGGGAACTCAGGTTCTATGAGGTCTGCCTGGCTGACCTCATTGCAATCGATAAAGAAATAGAGATTTTTGCTCATCATGATTACAGCGAAACAGACATGAGACCATTTTCCCTTCTGACAGAAAGTTGCTGTTGTTTAGAATTCTGTTTCTGAAATGATGGTGAAAACAAATATCTTTAAGGCAGAAATATGTGGATTCTTGGCAAGAGACCGGGTGAGATATTGTCAGCAGTAGGCAGGAATGTGGATTTGTGGTGACAAGTCGATCGGCCATGAACTTGTTGAATGGCGGAGCAGGTTCGAGGGGCTGAATGGCCTCATCTTGCTCTTTCTTTGTATGTTAGTGTGTTTCTGAGAGGCAGATTCACAAAGATATTTTAATGCCTGCTTTCAAAGAGGTTCATGCGACAAATATGCGGCTGGGCACTGCTCCTTTAACACCCTGAAATCTCTATCCTGATTGGCTGACCACAGTCCTACTGGAACTGATATCACATTCTGGCACTCCCAGCATTTGTTGCGCTGTACAGACTCAATGATCTAACAAACAATTTTCCCATATCTGGGCTTACAGTGTCCAACCCGCAACCTCTCTGCACCTATAAAGGTGAAGAGAAAGGATATCATGTCCTCAATCCTGACTGCAGCATTGACTCAATTCCAGCTTTACTTTCCCTTTCTTCAAGCTGCCCCATGACATTAGTAAGGGAGCTGGTGCCTCAACAGCTCGTACTTGACAGGATGAACTGGTAGTTCAAGATAAGCTATGCCCAGTAGGATATCAAAGATTGCCCTTGGGAGTGTTAACTAATTCTCTCTTAACAAAGCTGTGTGAGAATGTTTCAGTGATCCTCATGTGAATTCAGATTAGATTCCCTACAGTGTGGAAACAGGCCCTTCGGCCTAACAAGTCCACACCGACCCTCCGAAGGGTAACCTACCCAGACCCATTTCCCTCTGACTAATGCACCTAACACTACGGGCAATTTAGCATGGCCAATTCACCTAACCTACACATCTTTGGACTGTGGAAGGAAACCAAAGCACCCGGAGGAAACCCACGCAGACACGGGGAGATTGTGCAAACTCCACTCAGACAGTCGCCCGAGGTGAGAATTGAACCCGGGTCCCTGGCTTTGTGAGGTTGCAGTGCTAATCACTGAACCACCATTCCGCATCCTCCCCCTCCCCACTATTCCCCAACTCACTAATGTTCATCTTTACTCTTAAGTTGAGCAATAGATGACAATCAGAATGTTTTTCCCAGAGCTGAAATGTCCAGTCGTAGGGGGCATGCATTTAAGGTCAGAGGGGGAAAAGTTGAAAGGAGATGTGGGGGCAAGGTTTTTACACAGAGAGTGGTAAGTGTCTGAAAGGGTGGTGGTGGAGGTAGATATGACAGGGGTGTTTAAGGGGCTTTTCAATAAGCACATGAATTTGCAAGGAGTGGAGGAATACGGACCAAAGGCAGGGATTAGTTTAATTTGACGTCATGTCCAGCACAACATCATAAGCCGAAGGGTCTGTTCCTGCGTTGTGTTCTATGTTATAGATACTCAGATTAGACAGGCAGGAGGCAGGAAGAACACAGCAAGCCAGACGGTATCAGGAGGTGGAGAAATCGACGTTTTGGGTATAACCCTTCCTCAGGACTGGGCCCGAAACTTCAACTTCTCCACCTCCTGATGCTGCCTGGCTTGCTGTGTTCTTCCTGCCTCCTGCCTGTCTATTTTGGATTCCAGCATCTGCAGGCTTTTTTGTCTCTAACCTGGATATTCATATGCCTCAGATAGAAGGTAACAAACTAGTAAGTCACATGTAATGAACCTGTTTACTGTTCATCAAGACTGAGACTATTTTCTGCTGAAGATTTACGTGAGCATTCTTCCCCATGGTGGTATCGGTAGCTTAGATGAACACCAGCAAGATGGATTGGTGTTAGGTACCACTCTAATAACATTGTTTGTAGAGAATGTGATACAGTCAACCATTCATGTGAATGGTGCTGCCTTAAATGAGGGCTGCATAAAAATATTGATGCAATGAAAATTAATACAACACTGAAAACTAGGCCAGACCAGAGTCAGATCTCTCGGGAACAATTTTTTTTTAAATTCTTCATGGCAAAGTTAGTAGGAGATTAGAATTCCCTTCTTGGAATGGCAATGGGTTCTGAGTCATTAGAGTCAGAGGGAAAAAAACAGATCCTTCAGCCCACATCCCTCCAAACATTTCTTATTCGTGTCCTTATCCAAATGCCTTTTAAATGTTATAACTGCAAACGTATCCACCACTTCCTCTGGAAGTTCACTCCACACACGACCTACTCCCCGTGTAAAAAAATTGCCCCTCATATCTTTTTGAAATCTTTCTCCTCTTATCTTAAAAGTATGCCCCCTCATCTTAAAATCCCCCAACCGAGGCAAAAGACACCTACCATTCATATTGTTTATACCCCTCATGATTTTATAAACCTCTATAAGGTCACCCCGTAACCTCCTGTGCTCCAGTGGAAAAGGTCCCAGCCTATCCAGCCTCTCCGTGTCACTCAAACCCTCCATTCCCGGCAACATCCTGGTAAATCTCCTCTGATCCCTCTCCAGATGACTAATATGTTTCCTATAGCAGTGCAACCAGAACTGGACACAGTACTCCAGACGAAGCTCACCTATGTCCTGTGCAACTTGTTCAACATAACGTCCCAACTCCTATACTCAATTGTTAATTTTCAATTAGAGATTGAATGAATTTTCTTAGTTACGGGGAAGAGACAAATGCATGTGAATGGAGTTTAGTAACAGATTAGCATTGAACGGCAGAATGGTTTTGGGAGACTAAATGTTCTACACTGGTGCTTCTGAATGGTCTCCAGATTCAGGAGAGCTCCCATCACATTGGTGTATTAGCCCATGTGTCATTATACCAGTTTACATTTACTGCCATCTGGTGTACCGAAACAACACCCCCCCACTACTCCCACAATGGACCCTTCTACAAACAGAGCTTGACCCTGATCAAACCAAAAATACTTAATGCCGGGGGAGACATGCAGAGAGTGGCACAAGGCCTCTGTAACCCTGTGAACCATGGCCTTCACATGAGACAATTTCTCACCCAGAGAGAAGTCAATCATCTCTGTGCTGTGCCTTTGACAGCAACTACTCCCACTTTAATGCTGATATCCCAATAGCTCGACAACTCCCATCTCCTTAATTGATTTATTCACTTGGGTGTTTTCATGGTTTTTAATCCCCTTGTCTCCTGTTCCGATTCAGTTGAACCAGTTTTTATTTCAAATGACTGATTCGCTCTGTCACGTCGCACACTCGATCATTATAAAGTTTGACACACATGGTAGCTCAGCAATGAAATGTATTATGTGCAACATTTTATCACTTCCCAGTTTAGTGTGGAGTCTGCAACAAGGTGGAAGTGGCATTGAGTAAGCTCCATCTCCTCAGTGAACAGTTGCTAAAAAATAGGGGCGAGCTGTTGAGGCTTTCCATCCTGCTCTCACCAGGACACTGATGCCAGAATGCCAAATTTCAAAGGGAGCAAACATTTCCACTACATGTGCGACTATGCTGTCATTTTAAATAGGTTAGTTTGTCCTTGTTTTTTTTTCAAGAGAGGTCATAAAGGCAGAGGTGCCGAAGAGTCTAGGAAGAGGCTAGTTTAACAATGGAAGGGGAGTGGCCAGTTCTTCCAGCTCAGGCACCCTTTCCCTAGCTTGTTTTTATCTGTAGCAGGCACAAGATGTGTCAGTCCAGGGGAGTTGCAAGCTTCAGGAAAGAACTTCTCTGACTTTCTCCTGAAATCTTTCTTTGGAGGTTGCTCCCTCCTGCCTGCAAGGATCTGTCTCTGAATTTACTTTTTTTGCCAATGGGTGTGTTTATGGTTTGTTGTATTGGAACAGTTAATTTGTAATAGTTACTGTATCGGGTCAGTTATGTTTTCCAATAGTTATTATAAATCCTGTCCTTTATTGTTCATGTTTCAACTGTAGTGTTTAAATAAATTCTGTTTTGCTTATAGCCGAGTGGTTTGACCAGATGCATCACACCTGGAATATCCACTTCACATCTGCCTTTAAAATAAGAAGTTAGGGTAGAGGCTACCTTCTTAAAATATTTTGAGGGAGTTTAGCCTGGTCCATGACAGTTGAATTGAAATGAATTTATTGTCATGTGTACCAAGGCACAGTGAAAAGCTTTGTCTTGTGAGCAATTCAGGCAGATCACAGAGTTCAGTAGCATAGATAAATAAATAATAGATAAACAGCAGCAAAAACAAACACACAGGGACAGGTGAATGTTAAGAGTTTGTGAGTTCATTCAGTGTTCTAACAACAGTGGGGTAGAAGCTGTTTCAAATCCAGCTGGTGCGTGTGTTCAGGCTTCTGTACCTTCTCCCCGATGGTAGAGGTTGTAGGAAAACATTGCCAGGGTGGAATGGATCTTTGAGAATGCTGGCGGCCTTTCCTTGACAGCGGGCCTGGTAGATGGATTCTATTGATGGGAGGTTGGCCTTTGTGATTGTCCAGGCCGAGTTCACCACTCTCTGTAGCCGTTTCCGATCTTGAATGGTACAGTTGCCATACCAGGTAGTGATACATCCAGACAGAATGCTCTTGATTTGGCACCTATAAAAGTTGGCAAGGGTACTCGCCATCATGCCAAATTTCCACAGTTGCCTGAGAGCAGAGCTCTTGTTGATTGGCAAGTTGACACTGATTGGTTGAGAAGTTACATTGTTGAATGTACCATCTGCGAGGCATTTGTTTAATTCCAAACAGACACAAAGTCTGAACACATTCCTTTTCTCTACAGAGGGCGGGTATGTCTAAGAATATATGTAGCTTCTTGCAAGAATAAGTGAGTCATATTACCCTGACAACCATTGTAGAATTCTCTTACAATATGCCCATGAAGGCCATGTATCCTCAAACTGTGGAGGTACCTTCTATTGATGACCTTAGTGGGAACAAATGTAACTAATACTCAACGTTCAATCACTTCCCAAAGGTGTGAAGGTCATTGTAAGGGAGGACTTCAACAATTACAGGACAGTATTTGTAAACCATCTGGGGCAGTAAAACACCAGGTCATTTTATAGAACGCTTAGTGAGATTGTGGGTATCCTAATGTCGCTCCTTAACGATGTTGGCACAAAAGCATTAAGTGACAAATTCTACCAATAATATAGATTAGATTCCCTACAGTGTGGAACAGGTCCTTCAGCCCACACCGACCCTCCGAAGAGTAACCCACCCAGACCCATTCCCCTCTTACTAATGCATCTAATACTACGAGCAATTTAGCATGGCCAATTCACCTGACCTGCACATCTTTGGACTGTGGGAGGAAACCCATGCAGACATGGGGAGAATGTGCAAACTCCACATGGACAGTTGCCCGAGGCTGGAATCGAACCTGGGAACCTGCTACTGTGAGGCAGCAGTGCTAACCACTCCTGACAGATACTCTTCTGCTTACAAGAACTCTATTAGTTCGTTTTTGGGAATGATCCCAATTTCAATGCTGCAACAAATGTCACCCTAGACATGATCCATCACATAGCCATCAATTGAAACCTTATGGGGGGAGGGGGGGTAAAATTTTACAATCAGCTTAGCTTCAAACTTCCAGACTGCAGAGGTGCTCAGTGCAATCAGTGACACCATGTACCACACCATCCTGAGTTATTTACTGGATTTGGGATAACCAAACAGAACTACCTCCCCCTCAGGTTGACACATCAATTCCACTAACTTCTCAAAATTTGAAATTGTTGCCAGCAATGCATGTGAAAGAGTCACAGGAACTTGAACAACTTGAAGTTGACTGTAACACTGAGTGAAATGACTCATCGTTGTGGAAATCATACCTAGTCTTTGCCTGATGGACTATGTATCAACCTTAAAGCTCTCAACATAGCAATCGGTCCAGAGAAATATCCACTTCCTCAGATTCGAGAACGAACAGCGTCTTTTTGTGCAGGCAACTTATTTGCAAAGATTGATACGCAAAGCCTTAAAAACATTGAGTTAGATCCCATCTACTACCCCTTGAGAAAAATAACAGGAAATGCCATCACCAACCCAAAGAAACCCAAACATGTAAATAGAAAGCAGGAATCATGAACAGTGCTTCACCCGGTGGCCCTCTCATGATGTTACCCAGTAGGGTGACAAAACATCTGGAAATGAACCTTCTAGCTCAGCAAGCAAACCTACATCCATAACCTCAACCTGAGCTACAAATCTTCTCAAAACTCGCTAAAGCCTCAATGATGAGCTAAGGAAACCTATTCTCTGGCAGCGAGGGGGGTTATTCAAGAAGATTATTCAATCTCTCCTCTCCTAAAAAGGGCAGCACGGTGGCTCAGTACCTCACTGATACCTCACAACACAAGGGACCAGGGTTCAATTCTACCCTCAGGTTACTGTGTGCAGTTTACACATTCTCCCCCTGTCTGCATGGGTTTCCTCCAGATGCGTTGGCTTCCTCTCACAGTCCACAGATGAGAAGTTAGATGGAATGACTATGCTAAATTGACCCATAGTGATTAGCCACTGTTAATATAGGGTTACGGGAACACTCCCCACCTCTTCCTCTGCTACATTGATGACTGCATTGGTGCCACCTCATGCTCTTACGAGGAGGTTGAGCAATTCATCAACTTCACCAACACATTCCACCCTGACCATAAATTTACCTGGACTATCTCTGACACCTCCCTCCCCTTTCTGGACCTCTCCACCTCCATTAATGACGACCGACTTGACACCGACATTTTTTATAAATCCACCGACTCCCACAGCTACCTGGATTACACCTCTTCCCACCCTACCTTCTGCAAAAATGCCATCCCGTATTCCCAATTCCTCCGCCTCCGCCGTATCTGCTCCCAGGAGGACCAGTTCCACCACAGAACACACCAGATGGCCTCCTTCTTTAGACACCGCAATTTCCCTTCCCACGTAGTTAAAGATGCCCTCCAATGTATCTCGTCCACATCCCACACCTCCGCCCTCAGACCCCACCCCTCCAACCGTAACAAGGACAGGACTCCCCTGGTGCTCACCTTCCACCCTACCAACCTTCGCATAAACCAAATCATCTGCCGACATATCCGCCACCTCCAAACGGACCCCACCACCAGGGATATATTTCCCTCCCCACCCCTTTCCGCCTTCCGCAAAGACCGTTCCCTCTGTGACCACCTGGTCAGGCCCACGCCCCCCTACGACCCACCCTCCCATCCTGGCACTTTCCCCTGCCACTGCAGGAATTGCAAAACCTGCGCCCACACCTCCTCACTCACCTTCATCCAAGGCCCTAAAGGAGCCTTCCACATCCATCAAAGTTTTACCTGCACATCCACTAATATCATTTATTGTATCCGTTGCTCCCGATGCGGTCTCCTCTGCATTGGGGAGACTGGACACCTCCTAGCAGAGCGCTTTAGGGAACATCTCTGGGAAACCCACACCAATCAACCCCACCGCCCTGTGGCCCAACATTTCAACTCTCCCTCCCACTCTGCCGAAGACATGGAGGTCCTGGGCTTCCTTCACCGGCGCTACCTCACCACCAGATGCCTGGAGGAAGAACGTCTCATCTTCCGCCTCAGAACACTTCAACCCCAGGGCATTAATGTGGACTTCAACAGTTTCCTCATTCCCCTTCCCCCACCTCATCCCAGTTCCAAACTTCCAGCTCAGCACTGTCCCCATGACGTGTCCGGACTTGTCCTACCTGCCTATCTTCCTTTCCACCTATCCACTCCATCCTTCTCCCTGACCTATCACCTTCATCCCCTTCCCCACTCTCCTATTGTACTCTATGCTACTTTCTCCCCACCCCCACCCTCTTATCATTTATCTCTCCATCCTTCAGGCACTCTGCCCATATTCCTGATGAAGGGCTTTTGCCCAAAACATTGATTTTACTGCTCCTCAAATGCTGCCCGACCCGCTGTGCTTTTCCAGCACCACTAATCCAGAATTACGGGAACATGGTGGAATGTTCTTGGGAGGGTTGGTATGGGCTCAATTGGGCATCTTTCCATACTGAAAGTATCCTATGAAGTGATCAGGGCAAAGTCACCCAATATTCCAGCTGAAATGTTGTCTTGATGTGGCAGATTAGATATATTTACTCAAGTTATAGTGGCAAGTTCCCTTCAGTGCTTGTCTGAAGGCAATCTCTGCCCCTGTACCTACTAACAGGTTATAACGGCGAATTGGTTACAAAATGGGGTCACCATTGACTATGATCACAGAGGAGAAAGTGAGGACTGCAGATGCTGGAGATCAGAGCCGGAGATGTGTTGCTGGAAAAGCGCAGCAGGTCAGGCAGCATCCAGGGAACAGGAGAATCGACGTTTCGGGCATAAGCCCTTCTTCAGCCCATTCCTGAAGAAGGGCTTATGCCCGAAACGTCGATTCTCCTGTTCCCTGGATGCTGCCTGACCTGCTGCGCTTTTCCAGCAACACATCTTCGGCTATGATCACAGACAATAGTCTGCAGTTTGTTTCCAGTCAGCTCCCAGCAAGCTACAGAAATGATGGAGATCTAAACTTTATTGCACTGACAGACTGCAAAATGGACAGGGATGGAAACTAAAGCATATTTGAGGGGAATTCAAACTGTAAGAGATTGTAAAAGATCATAGACATGCACAGGGTGTAGGCATTCACCAGGGAAGTGTTAACCGCCAATATATAACTTAAAGATGATCAAAATATAGACTTGTCCCAAAACAAAAGGTTGTGAATTTGTGGAATTCCCTGCCCATTGAAGCAGTTGAGGCTACCTCATTACATGTTTTTAAAGCAAAGATAGTTTTTTGAACAGTAAAGGGATTAAGCGTTATGGTGAGAGGGAGGGTCAGTGGAGCTGAGTCCATGAGAAAAATCAGCCATGATCTTATTGAATGATAGAACAGGCTCTATGGGCCAGATGGCCTCTCCTGCTCCAATGACTTATGTTCTTACGTTCTGGTTCCCTGAGTTGACCTTTACTTACAAACCTCTCAAATATAAGAAGGGGAACGGCAGTTAGCTAAAGATATAGCATTTTTTTAAAAATGGCTTCAGGAGACTTTAACTTCCCAGCTATCAATTCAGATGGGAGGGACATTGTCTGATGCAGAATGGAGAAGTAATGGCCCAGAAGCTTTTAGGGTTCAAATCTTACACTAGGACAAGTGGGCCATACAGGTGGGTATGTTTGCAATGCAATTCAATTAGATGGTAAACAGCCAGGGAATCTTTCCATTAAACACCTACTGGTCTTCAGAGGAAGGAAAAAAAATGCATTAAGACTCACGCTGAAGAAGAATTGGGACAAAGAGTCTGGAATGGGAAGGAAGAAATGATTAAACATTGTGCAGGTCTCTTGCCTCCAGTGGGCTGTTAACCCACACACGCGGAGGAGTTTCTGGATCAGATTATGGGTAATGAAATAAATCAGTTATACTGAACGTGGGCTTGATTCTTGGGCATACAGAATGCAACATGATAGATTTAGGATCTAAACAGAGAGGCTGTACAAAAGCATGAGATTTGAGCGGAATTCAGCAAGGTGAGAAGTTAGATAGCTAGGGTCAGCCGGAAGGGGAAATACATTGTGATAATCTGAATTGATATTCTTAATAAAGCAATTTCAAATTCTGTTAAAAAAAGAAACTACTGGTGGACAAATAAATAAGTAGGAAACTGATGAAAATCAATGAACAGCACCATTAAAAATAATAACAAAAACAGAGAGGAAAGGAAAATGTGAGAAGATAAGGGAAGAAGTCACAAATCATGAGGAAATGTTGAAGAAATGTCGGGGGAAGCAATGACAGAAATTCAAAAGGAACACTAAGATGTTTCACAATTATAATTGTAAAAAGTGAATTATTTAGGCTGAGGTGGGATACTGAGAGGAGAGGATTTCCAATTTGTGGACAGTGATCAAGAAATGGAAGAACTATTAGTGAGTACTTCAATCAGTCTTTATCAAAGTGAAGTGCATTGGTTGGAAGATGAATGCTGAATTGATTGAGGGTGAGAGGAAGAGAAGAAGAGAGTCATACAGGACGGAAACAAACCCTTCGATCCAACCAGTCCAGACTGAAGATAATCCCAAACTAAACTAGTCCCACCTTCCTGCGCTTGGCCCATATCCTTCCAAACATTTCTTATTCATGTACTTATTCAAACGTCTTTTAAGTGTAACTATCCACATTAATCACTTCCCCTGAAAGTTCATTTCACACATGAACCAGTCACTGCATAAAAACGTTGCCCCTCATGTCTTTTTAAAATCTTTCTCCTCTCACCTTAAATATGTGCCTCCTAGTCTTGAGATCCCCCACCCTAGGGAAAAGACACCTGCCATTCCCCTTATCTGTACTGTCATGGTTTTATAAATCTCACTTGATCTGCTGTGGCTTTGGGTATATTCGCTGAGCTGGCAAGGTGATTTGCAGATGCCTCGTCCCCTGTCACTTCCCAGCCTTTGATGCTCCAGAGAAAAAAAATCCTAGGCTACCCAGCCTCTCCTTATGACTCAAACCCTCCATTCCCGGCCACATCTTGGTAAATGCCTTCTGAACCAGCTTAATAATATCCTTCCGATAACAGGAGGTTCATTGTAGTGGCTAATATATTAGATCTAGGTCTTTGTCTTTGTTGATGGAGTCCATGAATGAGTGCCATGCTTCTAGAAATTCTCTGGCTGTCCTCTGTTTGGCTTGTCCTATGATCATTGTGTTGTCCCAGTTAAATCTATGGTCCTTGTCATCTGTGTGTATGGCTAATAGGGACAGCTGGTTGTGGCATTTAGTGGCACTCATCCACGGATTCCGTGAACAAGCACATAGATCTAAACCCAACATACCAGCAATGACAATGAAGTATTGGAACCAGCAACCGGAAGCAGCACAACTGGAACCAAATAAATTCCTGAAGACACGGTATAGCAGCGCTTCACAAGAGGCTCCAAAGCACTGAAGATGTTACCGAGACAGGGGACGAGGCATCTGCAAATCATCTTGCCAGCTCAGCGAACATACCCAAAGCCACAGCAGATCAAGGAATTTTAACATTAGCTTTCAGCGGTTGCTGTTGGGGTTTAGAAGAAGAGGAAGCTATTTCTCTCTCTCTCTCAATTTTAGCCTAAAGCTGGCAGTTCTTTTTCTAGAGTGCTGGATTGCATGTTGCACAAAATCTGTTTTTGGAATTTGCCTTTTTGTTCAGGGGTGTGTTTATGGGATGTTGTTATATTGGTCCAGTTAATGAGTAATAATTACTGTACCTATTATTTCATTAATTTTTCCAGTTAAGCTATTCTAAGTTCTTCTTTCTTTTGCTGTATTTTAACTACAGTGTTTAAATAAATTGTGTTTTGCTTAAGGCTGAGCAGCTTGACCAGTCAAATTGCATCTGGATCATAGCACTTTACATTTGCCTTCAAAATAAGAAAAGTTTGGGTCTAGGCTATCTCCTTAAAATATTTTGAGGGTGGTCTGGTCTAGTCTATATCATACTACCATCACCTGTTCTCCCTCAGAGACAAGTCCTCTCTGACTACACTCCAATAAATGAAGTATTTTATTATAGGCAGCATGAAAGTACAAGTTGTTGATATGGCAGAAAGGTTTGTTCTGAAGAAAGAATAGGAGAAAGTGAGCACTGCAAATGCTGGAGAGTCAGAGTCAAAAGGTTTGTTGCTGGAAAAGCACAGCAGGTCAGGTAGCATCCAAGGAGCAGGAGAGTTGACGTTTTGGGCATAAGCCCTTCATCAGGAATGTGGAGGGGGTAGGGGGACACCCCCAGCCCTATGCCCACCCTCCTATTTATCTCTCAGCTCCCTCACATCCCCCTCTCCCCTCTGCCCCCACATTCCTGATGGAGACCTTATGTCTGAAATGTCAACTCTCCTGCTCCTTGGATGCTGCCTGACCTGCTGTGCTTTTTCCAGCACTACACTATGAAAGAATAGGAAAGGTTAATAGAAATAGACAGCATTCTTTCATGAAAAGATTTAAAACAAGTGACTGTACTTCTAAAGGGGGGATTAGATTAGATTGCGTACAGTGTATAAACAGGCCCTTTGGCCCAACAAGTCCACAACAACCCTCCGAAGAGTAACCCATCCAGAACAATTCCCCTACTCCTTACTACTGCGCCAAACACTACGGGCAATTTAGCATGGCCAATTCACCTGACTTGCACATCTTTGGATTGTGAGAGGAAACCAGAGCACCCAGAGGAAAGCCACGTAGATACAGGGAGAATGTGCAAACTCCACGCAGTCACCCGAGGCTAGATCCAAACCTAGGTCCCTGGCACTGTGAGGCAGCAGTGCCAACCACTGAGCCACCATGCCACCCTAAGGGATATAAAGGGAATTCTGGTTGTTTTCTCTGGAGTGGCGGAGGGTGAGGGGACACCTGATAAAAGTTTAAAAAATTATGAGAGGCATAGATAGGCTTGACGGTGAGACTCTTCTCCCCCGACTTGAAATGTCTAATATGGGGGGCATGTATTTAAGGTGAGAGGGGGAAAATTCAAAGGAGGTGAGAGGGACAAGTTTTTTATACACTGAGTGGCATAAGTATGAAATGCACTGCCAGGGTTAGTGGTGGAGGCAGATACGACCGGGGCTTTTAGGTAAGCACATGAATATGCAAAGAAAAGAGGGAGATGGACCAAGGTTTAGATAAGAGTGGTGCTGGAAAAGCACAGCAGTTCAGGCAGCATCCGAGGAGGATATGGACCAAGGGCAGGCAGAAGGGATTAGTTTACCTTGGCTTCATGTTCAGCGCAATATTGTCAGCTGAAGGGTCTGTTCCAGTTCTGTGCCATCATTGCCACGTAATAGAGGCTGTTAAACATATGCAGAGCCATTAGTTTCATCCATGGTGTCTTTACACTTAATAACAAAGTGTTAGTATCGAGTAATGTAGAAGTACAGTGCGTGTGTGTGCCCTCAGGAGAGGGTCATGCAGACGGAGACCTGTGGACCTTGGTGTATCGGTCTCTCCACAATCTGCTTTCTCCCTGGTCAAGGTAGTGAAGGGCGAGCAGAACGCATTCAAAACATTTGCTCAAAGTGCTTAAAGCAGAAAGCTGCCGAAATCCCTGAGGAAATTGTAAGCAATACATTTTTTAAAGCTCTGCATTCATGAGAGCAGAAGCCAATTATTTGTTCCTTGCGACAAAAGGAATTGGAAAATCCTCAGTTCCATGCTGGGCACTAGATCAATTTAGGATACCCAGTCAGCATGGACGAGTTGGACTCAAGGGCTGGGTAACTCTATGACTCTATAGAAGTCTGTGACCCCAAATTGCCCTCCCTACCTTAATGGAGGAATGGGTTGATTTAATTGGATTTAATTGGGCTGCACGGTGGCACAGTGGCACTGCTGCCTTACAGCGCCAGCAACCTGGGTTCAATTCCCGCCTTGGGCAACTGTCTGTGTGGAGTTTGCACATTCTCCCTGTGTCTGTGTGGGTTTCCTCCGGGTGCTCCGGTTTCTTCCCACAGTCCAGGTCAGGTGAATTGGCCACGCTAAATTGCCCGTAGTGTTAGGTGAAGAGGTTAATGTAGGGGAATGGGTCTGGGTGGGTTGTTCTTCAGAGGGTCGGTGTGGACTTGTTGGGCCGAAGGGCGTGTTTCCATGCTGTAAGTAATCTAATCTTATGATATTCCAGCTTTCTGAGTGGAAAGTCTTCCCCCTGTGCGGCCAGAGGTCACTCCCAGTTTGTTTGGGAGTGACAAAGAGTAGCGACTTGTAATTAATGGCAAACTGTTGAATGGTGGAATTAGAAACAGAGTGCACTACAAAAAATATCCATTAAGTAAGGGATAGCCCATGGGCATTGCAAAGAAGTTTCTTAAAATTCAAAATGAATAGAAAGCAGCTGCAGGGAAAACACTATTGCACATTAATAGCAGCAGCAGAAAGCATTGCTGACCCCTGTGTCATTTGAATCAGATATTCCATCTATTTTTAATTCCACAGGCAGGGAAATCCTTTTGGGAAACAATTGATTCCATAACAGAAGAAATCCATTTGGGACCTCAACCACTGTAGCTTGTTTGAGGCTGCAGGCATTTGGGTCTGACGACCATATCCTACGGTCTTTGCAACTAAATAAAACCACTAGCTCTCTTCTGATTTCAATTGACTTTTTATAACTTCCAGAGCAGAACAGGTGGCAGGTCTGACACACTGGACTCAGTACATGACAATGACGAAGAGCAAATCCTGATGAAGACCAGGCCTCATTAGAAATGGGCAGATGAGGCGCAGGCAACCAATGAGTATCCTACAACAGTTTGCCAGTCTTTTTGTCACATGCAACCCATTTGGTTGCACAATCGCCTCCAGCATCCTGTTATGAAGGTGTAGAGGTACTATACCTTTAAGTGAGTTGGAAAGCTAACAAGGGCAAAGCACAGAGAGTCTGGAACAAGGTAACAATGTCACACTTGGTCAAAACAGCTAGCATTACCTGGGTTGCAATGAAACAAAAAATACAAATTCAAATTTGGCCAATCAGTTTAAGTTATGCGTCAGAGTGTGGTACTGGAAAAACACAGCAGGTCAGGCAGCATCCGAGGAGCAGAAGAGTCGATGTTTCAGTTTTCTGATGAAGGGGTTGTGCCCGAAACATCAATTCTCCTGCTCCTTGCATGCTGCCTGACCTGCTGTGCTTTTCCAGCACCATACTCTCGACTCTGATCTCTTGCATCTGCTGTCCCCACTTCTTCCTAGTTTAAATTATGCCCCAAGATGCCGGAATCCAATCAAATTTGAATTTAGTATTTTGATAATATTAAAGCCAATGAAATGATACAATGTTTTGGGTTATAACATCAGACACTTTGAACAGTTAGGGGGAGAACTGCCTAGCCACCAACAAGTACAGACTGCCAGCAGAACAGCTCTCTGAAAGGTACCTGTTTGTAAGAAGTTTGCACAGCAGAACATTGAAAAGATGACAGAGAAAAATCTGCAGAGCAAGATACAAAGAGAAGATTCGACAGCTGACAGGTTTTGAAAGTTGAATTTTTTTTTTGTAAATCTTAATAGGGATTTTTTTATCAGACCAGTATTGTAGAATGGGAGGTAAAAGATAGGTTTAAGAGAAATGAGTTGTAAATAATTATTGGTTTTAATATTCTTTGTTGGACTTAAAGAATAAAGTTGTTAAGTTTAATTAGTGACCCCTGGGATAGTTCTCGAATTTTAACAGATTACAGCACGGGGTGAATCTTTTCTGTGTAGCTGGTTTAAATTAGCAAAGTGGTTTACCTCGTGTCATAGCATTCCTGAGATGTCAGGTTTACCTGGTTTTTATCAGAATGTGTTCTTCATTAATACAAGTAATCAGCTTGCTCACTGTACGGTGCTGAAATCTGGCTCATGTATGGATGGTCTCTGAGAAATTGATCCCAAGACAGTGGATGACATTATTGCAGAAACCACAAGTCCCTTTCCTAGCAGTAGGTTTCTTCACAGAATGCAGCTTTGCATTGGTCTGCCTCTGATCTACTTACCCAGTGTCCCATCAGTCTCTCTTTGTAAGTGCTCTCAACAAACACGATCTACACTGGTAATCTAGCAACACAATTCATATATGATCAAGGGTGGCATGGTGGCTCCATGGTTAGCACTGTTGCTTCACAGCACCAGAGACCCATGTTTGATACCATCCTTGAGTAACTGCACGTTCTCCCAATGTCTGCGTGGATTTCCTCCGGGTGCTCCGGTTTCCACCCACAGTGCAAAAATGTGTAGCTCAGGTGGACTGGCCATGGGAAATGCAGGGTAAGAGATGCTGGATTAGACGGTTTGAGCTATAAGGAGAGGCTGGAGAAACTAAGGTTATTTTCTCTGGAGCAGCAGAGGCTGAGAGACTTGACAGAAGTCTATAAAACTATGAGATTGACAAATGACCTGTTTTCACGCTGTGGGGATTCGATGATTAACAGTTACCAGTTAACAGTTATTAAGAGTTCCTCATTGTCCCTGTATCCTCAGAGTTATGACTGAGATGCACCTTGCCAAAGATAAATTAGACATTGGATGTCTTCCAAATAATCATGTACCTAACACAGAGAAAGGTTTCAGTCCAATATACTACTTGATGAATATTTGAACTGAATTAGCACCCTTTGAAAGTCAGGAACTGCTGGAATGTAATAATTATTCAGAGGGGCACGTGCTACCAGAGCAGCCTTAATGCCTTCACATTGAACAGACTTTGTGTGATAGTACTTTTACATGGGCAGAAATTAACACCTGCAGCGTAACAAGAACAAATTACTACAGGGAATCTGAAATGAAAGGGCAGATAGCTTGATTTGAGAGATGAAGCACCTACCATTATTGTCCTTACCGCGTCAGACAGAATCGAGAAAAATCAGCTAACCATACTTTATTCCAACCCTGGACAAATGTGCTTCATTTCTGTTACAATAACCTGCACAAAAATTGGATTGACTGCCTCCAAATGGAATAGAAGGCATCATTCTCAACTCAAATGGTAACTTTAATCAAATAAGGTTCTTTATTTAGAAGAAAATGACATTTCTGAAAGAAACTAAAGTTTGCGAACTGATTCAAGTTTCAATTCAGTTGAAGGAGGGCCATGGTTAACCAAATGTTTATGAGTTTACACGGACAAGAAAGATTGAGGTCCAGTGTGAACATAGATGACCTGTTTATAAAGTGTCATGTGAACTGAAGCAAGCAGTGTAGGAGAAAGTGAGGACTGCAGATGCTGGAGATCAGAGCTGAAAATGTGTTGCTGGAAAAGCGCAGCAGGTCAGGCAGCATCCAAGGAACAGGAGAATCGACGTTTCGGGCATAAGCCCTTCTTCAGGAATCATTCCCGAAACGTCAATTCTCCCGTTCCTTGGATGCTGCCTGACCTGCTGCGCTTTTCCAGCAACACATTTTCAGCTCTGAAGCAAGCATTTACCCAAGGTTCTTTCCCTTTCTGAGAAAAACTCTGAAGGCAGCCTCCAAATAAATGATGGGAAGGAACAACGACAGGAAATATTGGAGAAACTCAGCAGTGTCTGGCAGCATCTGGGACAAGAAAGCAGAGTTAATGTTTCAAGTCCAAGGATTCTTCATTGCAACAGTTGGGAGACAGGAAAATTTGGAGGTGGGGGAGTGGAGAGACGAGGGGATAGGTGGAGATGGAGCCCAGAGAGAGACGGAGAGAGAGAAAGAGATATGAATGGGGTAAGTTAACAAGGGACTCTGGATATCTGGCCAGGACAGAAGAAAAGCTGAATAAGTGATAATAAGAGCTAAGAATAGGAGAAAATGAGTGAGCTGTACTGAATGCAATGCATATAATGTGATAATGGCTCAGGAGTACATGGAAATAGGTGACTGTGCTAAAAACAACTCACGTCATAACAGGATTGTCGTGGGGGTGGGTGAAAAAACTGGAAGAATGGAATCAGGCTCAGAAGTTATTGAACTGGATGTTGAGTCTGAGAGACTGCAGGGTCCCCAAACAGCCATGACCAACTTGCTTACCTACCCCCTTCACATCTCTCACACACAAACACTGAAATTGCTGGAAAAGCTCAGCAGGTCTGGCAGCAGCTGTGGTAAGAGATCAGAGTTAACATTTTGGGTCCAGTGACCCTTCCTCAGAACTGATGGTAGCTGGGAAAATGTCAGTTTATATGGGCGAAGATAGGGTGTGGGAGTTGGTAAGGAGTAAACAATGGTTGGGATAGAGCCGAAAGCGAGAGAAGAATATTTGGACAGACAAAGGAGTGGGTAGTGATCTGACTAGGAGGGTGAATAACTGTTAATGGGGACTGCTAGTGGTTAACAATGGATTGTGGATAACAATAGACCATGTGATAACAAGGCCTGATGTGGGGGGGTAGAAGGGAGGACCCCCCCTTCACATATCTCTCTGTCTCTCTCTCTCAGACTCAAAATGTTAAATCTGTTTCTTCCCACATACCTGCTGAGTTTCTTCAGCAATTTTGGTCTTTTGCTTCATATTTCCAGCATCTGCAATTCTTTGTTGAACTAAATGATTCTAAGGTTTCTTCGCTGCTGCTGTTCCTGGTTTTACATGTTTTTCAGTCAGTGCAGACAAGGACCTGTTGACATCAGTTCGAAATTTACGTCTAATTAGTAATATCTCCTTGTCCAATTCGTCCTGTCCAACGTAAAGTGAGATTTACGCTTGCTGTTTCAGTTTCGAACAGAGTCGTGTTTGGTCATTATGACCTTGTTAAGTGAGTGGGAGAAAATGGAAATTCAGTTTTAAATCTCTCCTGAAGTCTTATTTCCATGCCAGTTCAGGAGTGGAGGATAAGCAGGACTTTGCAGCACAGATCGAGCACAATTAGCATATCAAGCCAACTGCTAGCTCCCTGAAAACACTGTTCAATCAGTCATACTGCCTAGCCCTTCACCAGATAAAAAAACAGGGCTTGTGATTTCAAATAAATCTATTGGGCTATAATCTGGTGCCATGTGACTTCTGATTTTATCCACCCCAGTCCAACAATGGCGCCTCCACATCACTACTGTTTCCTTACAGTGCTGCAATTCCACTGCAAATATTTATTCAACTTGTCTTTGCAGTACGTTCAAGATCATTGCATTAGAAACAAATACCTCACCACAATTCTGGGGCTCCTATCAATTACCGTAGATCAGTGTCTTATGATTAAGCAATCATTCTGCTAGAAGAAATAAGATGAGGCCATTTTGTGTATGTGTGTATATCTGTGCCTGTGCCTGTGTGAGACTGTCTGCGGGTGTTAGGTGTGTGTGTATGTCTGTATGTGTGTGTCTGAGTCTGTATGTGTGTACGTCTGTGTGTGTGTGTAGCTATCTGTGTGAGAAAGTGTATGTGTGTGTGTGGATGTGGATGTGTGGTTTTGCAATATAAACTGGTCTTAATGTTTGAATGGATAGCTTATCTCAACATAAGAGAGTTTTAGTTATGAGTGCAGAGTCTGGGTTTTAAAGATCAATTTCTGTTGTATAGAGCTCAGAGTGACACAGATGTGGCCCAAGTTTCTATCTGAGTAACAAGATTTTTTTTCCCAGTGCTTTAAGATGTCTACTCCATATTTCATGTCTAGCCTGCTGTTTCTACAGCTCTGCTCATTTTCCCTTCAGGCTCCATCCAGGCTCAACCAAACAAAACACAGTGAGTATAGATCAAAAGTGTCACATAATCAAATGCAGAACAACTGGACATCAGAGTTCCAAATAATCAGGATAAACCAGGCATGACCGGGTTGAGTTGGCAGGGTGCATTAGTGGACTTTATGGGTGTGGAGGGAGATCTCCACCATTCTGGGGCAGTGCGTTTCATTTAACTTTGACCCTCAGGGTGGTTTCAGATTAGGGTGGGCGGGAGGCAGGACACCAGCAGTGTAGCTGCAAGGGGTTGAGATTGGACGGGTGAGATATGGGACATCAGGTGCTTTCAGAACATGGAGGTAGATCCCGGCAGCGGTGGGTCAGGTCCAGATTACATTAGGGAGACCCTACATTTCATAGACATCCTTTGTTCCATCCTTAGATCAAACGAAGAGTAGATTGAAGAGTGGAACGAAGAGGAATAAACATCATGAGGTCTCCTTTGTTCCCTTTTGCATCTCAATGTGCATCTTGAAAACAGACCAAGGCTTCAAACAGAGCTTTGGATACCAGGAAGAAGGCTTCTTTCCACTTTCAACAGGTAGCATTTCCATTGATAAGGATGCCAGTTCTATTTCAAAATTGTTAGCACCAGGCAAGATAATTGCAACACGTAAATGACATTTAAATAAATACGTGATGCGAAAAGGCTTGGAGGGGGGATATGGGGCAGAAGCAGGCAGGTGGGACTAGTTTAGTTTGGGAGTATACTCGGCAGGGATTGGTTGGACCAAAGGGTCTGTTTCTGTGCTGTATGACTCTATAAATTTGAAGTGGAGGAGAAACTGGTCTATCTTTGCTGTTTTATTTCTTCTTCTGGTGTGAATGCATGCATTTTTGGAGTTTTGTTATTCTTGTTTAAAGTTTGTATCTGCTACAGGAAAGGTCTGACTGGTGTTGAAATACTATTTTATTTTCTTGATTTAATTCTTGTTTTCAGATGACGGTGGGGGAGATAGGGTTCCATTAGAATCATAGAATCATAGAGTCATAAAGTTCCACAGCACAAAGACAGGTCCTTTGAACCAAACAGTTCCGTGCCAACCAGAATCCTCTGGAATTGAACATAACTTGAAGAATAGAGAGAGGTAATACAGAGTAGGACACACTGCTAAAAGAGGGAGGAGAAGAATAGAGATACATATTCTCAACAAAAGGCCATATCTGTTTAGGTTCCTTTGGGAGTAATTCCTTTTTTGGTCACAACTTAAGAAATAACCAGTTTTGTAGGAACCTTCACTTCACTAAAGAGATTGACCTGCATTTTCATACAGATAGAAACGTTCTCCATCATAATCATGAAAGAGATAGTGTTGGGCAACTCCATCATTATCATGAAAGAGATAGTGTTGGGCAAGCTAATGGATCTAAGGGTAGACAAGTCTCCTGGCCCTAGTGGAATACATCCCAGGGTACTAAAGGAGATAGTGGGAGAAATATCAAATGCACTTGGGGTAATTTTCCAAAATTACCTGGGCAGTTCCTGCAGATTGGAAAACAGCAAATGTGATACCACTGTT
Source organism: Chiloscyllium plagiosum (assembly GCF_004010195.1). Classification (NCBI taxonomy): domain Eukaryota; kingdom Metazoa; phylum Chordata; class Chondrichthyes; order Orectolobiformes; family Hemiscylliidae; genus Chiloscyllium; species Chiloscyllium plagiosum. The sequence continues at coordinate 3,424,377 of NC_057728.1, read as the reverse complement.
TACAAAAGAAGGTAGACAAAAGATGGGGAATTATAGACTGGTTCGCTTAACTTCTGTAGTGGGGAAAATGTTTGAAAGCTATTATCAAAAAATAAATAGCCAAGCATCTAGATAGAAATTGTCCCGTTGGCAGATGTAACATGGGTTCACAAAGGACAGGTCATGTTTAAGCAATCTATTGGAATTCTTTGAAGACATTACAACAATATGGACAACGTGGATGCAGTAGATGTGGTGTATCTAGATTTCCAAAAGGCATTCGACAAGGTGCTGCACAAGAGGCTGTTGCATAAGATAAAGATGGAAGGTGTTATGGGCAATATATTAGCATGGACAGAGGATTGGTTAACTAATAGGAAGCAAAGAGAGGAGATAAATGAGTGCTTTTCTGCTCAGCAATCAGGACTAGTGGTATGACTCAAGGATCAGTGTTGGGATGGCAATTATTCATAATTTATATAGATGATTTGGACATGGGGACCATGTGTGGCATGTCAAAGTTTGCAGATGGCACTAAGATGAATGTTAGAGTAAAGTGTGCAGAGGACTGTGAAACTTTGCAGAGGGACATAGAGAGTTTAAATGAGTGGGCAAAGGTCTGACAGATGGAATACAATGTTAATAAATGTGAAGTCAACCATTTGGGTAGGAGTAACAGTAAAAAGGACTATTAACTTGAATGGTAAAAAGTTGCAGCACGCTGCTATGCAGAGGGACCTGGATGTCCTTGTGCATGAATCACACAAGGTTGATCTGCAGGTACAACAGGTAATTAGGAAGGCAAACGGAATTTTGTCCTTCATTTTCAAAGGGATTGAGTTTAAAAGCAAAGAGGTTGTGTCACAGCTGTCTCGGGTGCTGGTGAGGCCACACCTGGAGTACTGTGTGCAGTTTTGGTCTCCTTACTTGAGAAAGGATGTACTGGCACTGGAGGGGGTTCAGAGGCGGTTCACTAGATTGACTCTGGAGTTGACGGGGTTAGCTTATGAGGAGAGGTTGAATAGATTGGGATTATATTCATTGGAATTCAGAAGAATGAGGGGGAATCTTATAGAAACATATAAAATTATGAAGGGAATAGATAAGATAGATGTAGAGGGAATGTTTCCACTGGCAGGTGAAACTGAGCCTCAAAATTAGAGGGAGCAGATTTAGGACTGAGTTGAGAGGGTTGTGAATCTATGGAATTCCGTGCCCAGCGAAATAGTTGAGGCTTCCTCAGTCTGTTTTCAAAGCTAAGATAGGTAATGTTTTGAACAGGAAAGGAATTAAGGGTTACAGTTAGAGGGTGGGTAAGTGGAGCTGAGGCCACAAAAAGATCAGCCATGATGTTATTCAATGGAGGAGCAGGCTCGATGGGCCGGATGGCCTACTCCTGCTCCTAGTTTCTATGTTCTTATGTTCTTATTCCAAAATCGTGGCAGAATTCTTAACCCAAACACCCCAGCCTGAACATAACACTCTCTAAGTCTGCAAGCTGGGAAATGGGAATTCTAATTTGCCCACGTTTTGCTCACAGAGGGAACTACGTGTCATAAAATGTGACTGTCTCAGACGCACCCAATTCTTATTAGTAGGATATACAAAAAATGACTTGCACAGTTTAGACCTCATGGGAGAAAGTATAATCTTATCAGGGTGTCTTAGAGAGGCAGGGTCCCCTTTTGAATGTGACACCAATGCATCTTTGGATGAGCTCAGATATTTTTGGGAAAGTTCAAGTGTATTTTGGATGAATAAAAGTCGACATGGGTATACATATATCTGCAGAAATTAACCTCACCGGATAGGAAGGGTTTACACGGATATGGATAAATGCTGGCAAATGGGCCTAGATCAGTGTAGGATACAAAAACAGAAATTGCTGGATAAGCTCAGCAGGACTGGCAGCATCTGTGGAGAGAAATCAATGTTAACGTTTCGGGTCCAGTGACCTTTCCTCAGAAGTGGGTCTATGATTTCAAATGCTTTTTTAAATATGGGATTAAAGGAAGTTAAACAGAGCATAAATATACTGTGACATGGAGGATGGGTGAGGAGCATAAAGTAATATGGAGAGCTATGAGGAGTCACGGTGAGTAGGGACTCAGCTCTTACACAACAGCTCCTTTCGGAGAGTTAGCAGAGTTTTGCTGTACCAGGGTGAGGCTGTCTATAAACAGAGAGCCAGATTCACCTCATTTCCACTTGCCAGAGCAAAGAAAAAAACATTTTTCATGAGTGGTTTTTGCAGACTCTGGAAGGAGTGTAATCATTATTTCCAAGTCCTGAGCCTGCCCCCCTGGAGTACATGAGGAGAGTGGAAGGGGCAGTAGGATCTCTCTGGAGGTTGTCCAAGTGGCCCCTTAAAAACCATAGAATCACAGAGTCATACAGCACAGAGTCAAACCCTTCGGTCCAACCAGTCCATGCCAACCCTAATCTCAAACTAACTAGCCCCACCTGCCTGCGGTTGGCCCAGATTCCTCTAAACATTTCTTATTCATGTACTCATCGAAATGTTATAACTGTATCCCACATCCACCACTTCCTCTGGAAGTTCATTCCACACACAAACCACTCTCTATGTAAAAAAGCTGCCCCTCAGGTCTTTTTTTAAAATCTTTCCCCTCTTACCTTTAGAAATATGACCCCTAGACTTGAAGAGAAAAAGCCTTTGCCATTTACCTTATCCATGCCCCTCATGATTTTATAAACCTCTATGAGGATGCCCTCCACCTCCTTCGCTCCAGTGTAAAACGTCTCAGCCAATCCAGCCTCTCCTTAGAACTCAGCAGCTCCATTCCCGCCAACATCCTGGCAAATCTTGTTTGAACTCTCTATACCTTAACAATAGGAGAAAGTGAGGACTGCAGATGCTGGAGATCTGAGCTGAAGAAGGGCTCATGCCCGAAACATCGATTCTCCTGCTCCTTGGATGCTGCCTGACCTGCTGCACTTTTCCAGCAACACATACCGTAACAATATCCTACCTACAACAGGGCGATCAGAACGGGACACAGTACTCCAGAAGAGGTCTCACCAACGTCCAGTGCAATCTCAACATGTCACGAAGATGGGATTGCTATCTAGTTAAGGGTAACAGGCAGGTTCTCAAAGGGGCCTTACAGCTCAAGGGAAGCAGCAGCTACAGTAAACAGTAAGTAATTGAGTGTGCACTTCAAGGAGAGAGAGCAGCCCTTCAAACACTTCGACAAATCCTTTGTGCAGTGAATAGATAAAATAGACAGGACACCACTCTGTTGGGGGTGGGGGGGCGGGAGATTCTCTCCACAGGATAACATTACAGAGCATCAAATTGTCCCCTGTCAGCCTTGTCTGCTGTTAGCTATCCACCTCCAGGGAGTTAAACTGCCCCTTCCTCTGCTCCATCCCATCGGGAAACTAGGGAATCCCACTCAGCCTCCCTAAACTCAAAGCCCTCAATGAGTCCCATTGGCTTCCTGCCTCAGGGTACAGAGAGCAGAGGGTAGTTGGCTAATGCTGGCCCAAAAATACAGCTCCTGTGGCTCATGACTCAAGATTCGATTGGTTGCTCCTCTGAGGGTGGCTGTGGTGTCGATTTGCTAAGGTATTAATAATTGAGGGCATTAATAGGTTGATGAGTGTGCTTCAGGATAAAAACAAGGACTTCGCCCTGGCGACGTATTTTTCCAGCAGGTGCGTAACCTCAACTACAACACGCAGCTCCTGTTCGTCGACCGTGATGGTTTGGAGATCGCCCTCAAGATGCTGCCTGTCTTTTACCAGGACCGGATCACTGTCTGGAACATGGTCGAATCGTGTCGCGCCTACCCTCCGGCTGGAGTAGCGGCTGTCGTCAGGGAGCCGTTGCTCAGGAATCCGCACCTCCGTACTCGCGGGTTCGAGTGGCTGTCGGAGGGGAAGGCCGCGGCGGCGAGGGTGACCAGGGTCAGGGACGTGCTGGGTGCCGGGGGCCTGGGCTGGACGCTGCCGCAGGACATAGCAGGCAGGGCAGCGGTAGACGTCCAGTACTTGGCCACCGCCATCCGACGCCTTAAAACGGCGGTGCTCGGACCCAAAGTAGTGCACCAGTTGGAGGACGCTCAGGTGTGCGGTGGGATCCCGTCCGCGCTCACCCCAGCCCGGACGGAATTTCACATTGGCCCCAAGGTCCCGTACGTCCCGCGGGAGCCTGTGCCCCACAACCTGAGCCGCCTCCGAAATTTCAATTTTGTTTTGTTTAGGGATATAAAAAGAA